>NW_007252580.1:0-5002 GCF_000164805.1 Carlito syrichta | reverse complement strand
GATTACATCAATTGATTTTCAATTGCTGAGCTTAACTTGCATACCTGGGATAAATACAACATGGTCACAGTGCATTATTATTTTAATATATGGTTGAGTTTAATTTGCTAATATTTTGTTGAGGATTTTTTCATCTATATTCATTCTAGATATTGGACTGTAATTTTACTTTCTTGTAATGTCATTGGTCTTACTATCGGAGTGATACTTGTCTCATAAAATTTGTTACTCTAATACTGCTTGTATTCTCTGAAAAACATTGTATAGAGATGGTGTAGCTTCTTCTTTAAATATTTGGCAGAATTCATTTATGTATCCATCTGGGCTTGGCACTTTGTGTTTTGAAAATCAATAATCAATAATTATTTAATTTCTTAAATAGATTTAGATCCATTCAGATTGTCTATTTCTTCTTGTGTAAATTTTGGCAGTTTATGTCTTTCAGTGAATTGGTCCAATTTATAAAGGTAATAAACTCTGAGGACATAAAATTGTTCTTATTTTTAATTACTATCTTTTTAATATTCCTAAAATTTATGTAATGCCCACTCTTTTGTTTCTGATAATAGTAATTTGTGTCTTCTTGCTTTTTTTTTTTATTAGGTAGCCTGGCTAGAGTTCTATCAATTTTATTAATCTTTTCAAAGTACCAGTTCTCAGTTTCATTAATTTTTCTATATTGACTTCATGCCTTCAGTTTCATTTATTTTTGTTTTATTTTCAATCCTACTTATCGTAGATTTAATTTGAGCTTCCTTTTCTAGTTTTCTACATTGAAATCTTAGGTAATTGACTTTTGATTTTTCTTTATTTTTAATACATGCATCCAATGCTGTAAGTTTCCCTATATCCCACTCATTTTTATAAGTTGTGTTTTCATTTCATTTAGTTCAAACTTTAAAATTTTTTGAAAGATTTATCTTCTTATTCAGATTGTTTAATCTGCAAGTTTTTTGGAATTTGCCAGCTATCTTTCTGCTATTATTTCCAGTTTAAATCCATTATGGTCGGAGGAGAAGCTGGAAAATTTCTATTGTTCCAAATTTGTGAAGCTGTGTTTTATGGCCCACAGTATGGTTTATCTTGGAGAATGTTCCTTGTGAATTTGGAGAATGTTCCTTGTGAATTTGGAAACAATGTATATTCTGCTGTTATTTGATAAAGTAGTTGATAGATGTGCATTATATTCATTAACTAAAAATGTTGAATTCAACTATGTCTTTACTGTCTGATAAATCTGTCCATCACTGATAGAGAGTTATTGAAATTTCCAACTGTAATAGTGAATTCATCTATTTCTCCTTCCAGTTTTGTCTCACTTGCTTTAATTATAAGTTGCTAGGCAATACACATCAAGAATTGTCATGTCTTCTTGGATCATCACCATGTTTACATTTTTGTAAAGCCCACTCATCCCTGATAACTTCCCTTGGTCTAAAGATTGCTCTGTCTTAAATAATACAGCTATTTCTGTTTCTTCTGACTACATGGTATATTTTTTCACCCATTTATATTTAATCTTTGCATATCTTTATGCTTAAAGTGAGTTTTTGTAGACAACATACAGTTGTCTCATGTTTTGAAATACTCTGACAAATCTGTCCTTTAATTGGTACATTTAGACCATTGATATGCAAGTGATTATTGATATAGTTGTATTTATATCTAACATATTCATTACCATATTAGATTTGTTGCCTTTGTTCTTTGCTCCTATTTTGTCTTCCACACTTTTTCTGCCTTCTGCGATTTTAATAAAACATTATATAATTCCATTTTTTCCTTTATTAACATATTATCTATGTTTCTTTTTGTGTGTTTTCAGTTGTTATTCTAGAATTTGTGTTATACACTCACAACTAATCTAAGTTCACTCTCAAATATCACTATACTACTTCAAGGGTGGTTCAAGTACCATAAAGTATCAAAATAATTCTAATTACTATCTCCTGTCTCTTGTATTATTGCTGTCATTTAAACATAGACATCTATGAACATATATACTGATACATAATCAAATAGATTGCTGCTATTGCTGGTTTAAAAAATTGTTACCTATTAGATAAATTAAGAATAAACATTATATTTAATCCATTTATTCCTTCATTGATGTTCTTTCATATAGACGTGAGTTTTTGACATTTAATTATTTTCCTTCTCTACTATCAACAAGTTTCCTCAATTTTTGTTTATGGAGAAAGATTATTTTTCCTTTCCATTCTTACTTTACGGGATAATTTGCAAAGCATAGAATCATAGTTTCTTGGGTTTTCTCTAAATATCTTAAATATTTTACTCCACTGTCTCCTTGCTTGCACAGTTTTTGAAAAGTTGCATGCAATTGTTAAATTTAATCAAATATGTATTTTTTCCTCTGCCATCTTTTATGATTAAAAAAATGAATGTCTATAGTTCAAAATTGTATGAATAAATACAGGTTATTTGTTTGTTTGTTTTTATTTTGGTATTTATCTTGCTTGGTTTTCCCTGACCTTCCTGGATCTGTAGTTTGATGTTTGACATTAATTTGGTGAGAAAACCAGGCCTGCTTTTGCCTGTACTCTCAGCTACTCAGAAGACTGCGGTGGGAAAATTGTTTAAATCCAAGATTTTGAGGTTGCAGTGAGTTATTATTATGCTACTGCACTCCAGCCTGGGTAAGAGCAAGACTCTGTCTCTAAAAACAATAATACTAATAATTTGGTGAAATTTGTCAGTCATTATAGTTTTAACTATTTCTTTTATTTTTTCTCTTCTCTTCCTGTAATGCTCAGTATATAAGTTACACCTTTTATAGCTGTCCCATAGTTCTTGAATATTCTGTTTCAATATTTTATTTTCAGTCCTTTTTTTCACTCTTTTTAAGTTTTGGCATTCTACTGAAATTTGAAACCCACAGATTCTTTTCTTAGCTGTGTCCAGTCTACCAATAAGCCCATTAATGGTGTTCTTAGCTTATTTTACAGTGTTTTTGAACTCTAGCATTTCCATCTGCATGCTTACATTGCCCTTTTATCTTCTATGGTGTCATTTTATTCAGTAAAGTCCTAAATACCTTAATAGTTATTTTAAATTCGCAGTCTGATAATGTCAATAGCCTTCCTGTATTTGAGTTTGATTATGAGGCCCTTCAAACTGGGTGGTTTGTTTTAGTATGTGTATAATTTTTTCTTGATAGCATGACATCATGTACTGGGGGAAAAAACTACTCTAGATATGTCTTTAGTAATGTAGTGATAAGACGTAAGATATGGAAAGCATTTTATTGACCTGTGAACTGGTTTTGGTCTTTAGGTGAGCTTGTATCACTGGTCTGTGAACTTCACATGTGCCTTTCAGTTTTTATGTCTCATGCCTTTGGTGGTACAAGATTTCAGAGCGGACTGGAGTTGGGTATTTCCTTTTATATAGGTCAGTTAGGCTCTAATAAAACCCAAGTATGTTTAGGCTAGTTTGTTAGGCTAGCTTGTTAGGGTAGTTTGTTTAGGTTTCTTTTTCCTAAGGGTAGATTTTGTAAAGAGAAATGGAATACTCTGACATATTTCAAAAAGTTTCTTTATCCTTCTCTAGCTGGAGGCATTAGGGGACTTCTCCAATCATCACTGTGAAAACCTGGTTGAGTTCCTGGAGGTAAAACTTACAAAAGTGTGAGGGCTTCCGGTGACTGAGTCTCCCTAAAGTTTTTTAATTTTATTTTTTTTTTTTTTGGTGTCCAATCAAACAGTATAAATACACCTGGCAAAAATGGATAGATTACAAGAAACTGACCACTCAACAATTATCATGAGAGATTTTATGTGTTAGGTCAAGACAACCAAAAATAAGTATGTCTGTAGAAAATTTATATGACACAATTAACAAGCTTCAATTCATGGAATACACAAGGAATTTTAAAAAGTCAGACTCTGTGGGTGTAGTGTCTCATACCAGCAATTTGGGAGACCAAGGTAAAAGGATCACTTTAGGCCAATAGTTTGAGAACAGCCTGAGCAATAAAGAGAGACCCTATCTCTACAAAAAAAAAAAATTTTAAGTGCATCTGTAGTCCTATATACTTGGGAGGCTGAGGCAGGATGAATGCTTGAGCCCAGGAATTCGAGGCTGTGGTGAGCAGTGATTACGTCAATGCATTCCAGCCTGGGCAATAGAGTGAAACCCGTCTCAAAAAATAAAATAAATACAAATCAAAAAGGTAAATTCACAGACACTGAGTAGAATGATGGTTGTGAGGTGCTGGGGTGGGGGAAATGGGGAGATGTGGGGAAGTACAAACTTTCAGTTACAGGCCTGTATACAATCTGGAGAGTTAATCTATAGCATGGTGACTATAGTTAATAACAGTGTACTTCAGAAATTAAAATGCGCTAAGAGATATTAAATGTTCTCACCACAAAACAAGGGTAACAGGTGATAGACGTGTCAAGTAACTTGACTATTGTAACGAATTTACAATATCATATATTATTGATATATGTCAAATCATCACATTGTACACCTTAAACTTATAAAATTATATTTCGTCAACCATACCTCAATAAAGCTAGGGAAAAAAAAATCAGCTATTAGCATCTAATATACATAAGGCCCTAAACTAGGCAATGAGGATAAAAGGGTAATTAAGGCAGCTGCTACTCTCAATCTCAATGAGCTGAAGCAAAACTAATAAATAATTACTATTTCCTGAAGACAGTTACTGAGCATATTATTCTTAGATATTTATCATATATGTATGTAACTATGATATATGTATATATACATATGCATATACAAACAATTTAAGTTTCCTATTTGACTCTATGAGGTGCTACCATCACCTCCATTTTACTGAGAGGAAAGTGAGACACAGATTAAGTATTTTGCAAAAGATCGTCACCTGATAAGTGACAGAAGTGCATTTCAAACCTAGATACTTGGATTCCCAGGCCTAAGCCCTTAATAATTATTCTAAAATGTCTCACAGGTGACAGATAACAGGAAACTTCAATACCATATAAGTGGTACT
>NW_007252579.1:2169-5126 GCF_000164805.1 Carlito syrichta | reverse complement strand
TAGCCAGCTGACTTAACTAGCTACCTACCTACATAGCCCACTGGCTTGTCTGCTGACTTAGCTACCTAAGTACCTAGCTAACCTGCTGGAAAGTGAGCTGACCTAACTAGGTGACTTAACTAGCTAGTTAGTGGGCTAGGCAGCTGACTTAACTAGTTACCTATCCTGCTAGGCATCTGGCTAGCCAGCTGACTTAACTTGCTGATTACACTAGCTAGCAACCTGACTTAACTAGCTGACTTACCTATGTAACTACCTAATTAACCAGCTGACTTAACTAGCTGATTTAACTGGCTTGATACCTAGATAGCTATCATGTACTAGGTGAATTAACTAGCTGACTTAACTAGTTGAATTTACTTAGCTAGCTGACTTAACTGGCTGTCTTATCTAGTAAGCTAGCTGACTTAACTACCTGAATTAAATAGATAGCTAACAATATAGCTGCCTGAATAACTAGCTGAGTTAACTAGTTAGCTAAATAGTTATGTAATAGACTCATGTAGCTAACTTAAATAGTTAGCTTAGTAGTGAGCTAGCTGTCTTAGCTAGCTGACTTAGCTAGCTGACTTAAGTAGTTGGATAACGAGATAGCTAGCTGACTTAAGGAGTTGGTTGACAGTCAGCTTACTATTTAACTATTTGGTAAACGAGTTATCTAGCTGTCTAAATTAGTGGATAACGAGTTAGCTAGGTGACTTAACTTGTTGACTGATGATTCAGGTGACTACTTATCTGGTTTAACACGTTGGCTGACTACTCGGCCAACTTGTTTGCTGGCTTAACAAGTCGGCCAACTAGCTGGCCAACTAGTTAGCTGAGGTAATTAGTTGACTGTCAAGTTGGCCCACAAGTTACCTCTATTAACTATTTGGTTGGCTAGTTTGCTGACCTAACTATTCAGCCGAGTAGTTGGCCGACTGTTTAGCTGACCAAACTAGTTGGCCCACATGTTAGCTGACCTAACTTGTCAGCCGACAAGTTGGCCGACTAGTCGGCAGATAGGTTAGTTGTCTTAAATAGCTGACTGGCTACTTGGCAGATTGCTTGGCTTACTTAACTAGTAGGCTGGTGAGTGAGACCACAGGTGAGCTGACTTTACTAGTCAGTCAGCGAGTAAGCTGATTGGTCAGCGGACTTAACTATTCGATCAGCGAGTGAGCTGACTGGCCAGCTGATTTAACTAGTTGCCCGCAAGTGAACTGACTGGTCAGCTGACTTTAGTCGACTAATGAGTGAGCCAAATGGTCAGAAGAGTTAACCAGTCAGTTGGCAAAGGAGCCGACCAATGAGCTGACTTAACTAGTCTACCAGCGAGTGACCCAACATGTGAGCTGCCTTAACTAGTCGACCAGCTTGTGAACCGACTGGTGAGCTGAATTAATTAGTCAGCTGTCGAGCAAGCTGACTAGTTAGCTGACCTGTTGGCCTGTGAAACAGCTGACAATTTAGTTGACCTGTTGGCTGGCATGAGAGCCGACTAGTTTGCAGGCAAGCGAGCCAAATAATTAGCTGACCTGTTGGAAAGTGAGCGACACCACTAGTTAGCTGACCAGATAGCTGAGTTGCTAGCTGACTAGCTAGCTAAGTAACTAGCACATTTGCTATCTGACTTAACTAGCTAGAAGACTAGCTAGCTGGCTAACTAGCTGACATAACTAGCTAGCAAATATCTAGCTAGCTAGCAAACAAACATAACTAGCTAGCAAACCTCTCTAACTCTCTAGCTTGCTGATTTAACTAGCTAGGTATCTGGCTAGCTAGTTGACTGACTGACTTAACTATCTAGGTGAGAAGTTAGCTAAATAGCTAGCTGACTTAACTAGCTAGCGGACTAGCAAGCAGACTAACAAGCAGACTAGCAAGCTGAATGGTCAGCTGACTTGCGAGCTGACTTAACTAGCTAGCTGTCTAGCCAGCTGACTTAATTAGCAAGTTACCTAGCTAGTCAGGTGGCTAGCCAACTGACTTCACTAGGTGACATAACTAGTTAGCCAGCTGGTTAGCCAGCTGACTTAATTGCCTAGTTACCTAGCTAGCCAGTAGGCTAGCCAGCTGCCTTAACTAGCTGACATAACGAGAGTAGCCAGCTGTCTAGCCCGCCATCTTAACTAGCTAGCTACCTAGGTAGACAGCTGGATAGCCAGCTGACTTATCTAGCTGACATAACTAGACGATTGATGGTTAGAAAACTGACTTAACTAGCTACCTATCTACATAGCCCACTGGATTGCCAGCTGACTTAACTACCTAACTACCTAGACAACCTCCTGGCCAGTGAGCTGACATTACTGGGTGACTTAACTAGGTAGCCAGCTAGCTAGCCAGCTGACTTACCTAGCTAGCTGTATTGCTAGACCGCTGGCAAGCCAGCTGACTTAACTAACTGACTTAACTAGCTAGTCAGCTGACTTAGCTAGATAACTTAACTAGCTAGTTACCTAGCTATCCAGCTGACTTAACTAGCTGATTTAACTAGATAGCTACCTAGCTAGCTATCATATAGCTAGCTTATTTAACTAGCTATTAAGCTGGTATATCTAGTTGACTTAACTAGCTAGCTACCTAGCTAGCCAGTTGACTTAACTAGCTGAAATAAATAGTAGGCCAGCTGGCTACCCATCAGACATAACTAACTTTTTAACTAGCTAGGCAGCTGGCTAAATAACTGACTTAACAAATTGCTTTAACAAGCCAGCCAGTGGGTTATGCAGCTACTTAACTAGCTGACTTAACTAGATGGCCACCTGTCTAGCAAGTTGACTTAATTGCCTAGCTACCTAACTAGCCAGGAACCTAGAGAGCCTAGAGACTTCTGTAGCTGAATGAATGAAGTAGCCAGGTGGCTAGCCAGTGGAATTAACTAGCTAGCAACCTAGCTACACAGCTGCATAGGCAGCAGACTTATCTAGCTGACATGACGAGATAGCCTAATGGATAGCCAGCTGACTTAACAG
>NW_007252579.1:0-1790 GCF_000164805.1 Carlito syrichta | reverse complement strand
TACATCCGAGACCTGTTGGCTTGCCAGCTGACTTAATCTACCTAGTTTCCTCACTCACCAGCTGGGTAGCCAACTGACTTAACTATGTTACTTAGTTAACTGGCTAGCCCGATGACTTGACTATCTAGATTCCCAGCTAGACAGCTCGCTACAAAGTTGACTTAACTCGTTTTTTTAACTACCTAGCAAGCTGACTTAACTAGCTGACTTAACCAGCTAGCTGCCTAGCTAGCCAGCTGGTTTCAATATCTGGCTTAACTAGCTAGTTACCTAGCTAGCTATCTAGCTAACCAGCTGTCTTATCTAACTGACTTAACTAGCTAGCTAGCTGACATAACAGGCTTACTTATATAGCCAGCTTCCTAACTAGCCAACTGACTTAACTAGCTGAAATAACTAGCTAGTAAGATGACTGACCTGTTGGCCTACAAGCGGACCGACAAGTTAATTAACCTGTTGGCTGGGGATTGAGCTGACTAATTTGCTGACTGGTTGGCAGGGGAGCGAGCTGACTAATTAGCTGACCTAATGGAAAGAAAGTGAGCCCACTAGCTAGCAGAGCATGTAGCTGAGTTGCTAGCCGATTAGTTAGCTAAGTGACTAGATTATTTGCTGGCTATTTAGCTGACATAACTAGCTAGCAAACACGCTATCTAGCTGTCTAGCTCGCCGACTTAACTAACTAGCAAATTGGCTAGTTAGAGGGCTAGCTGACTGAACTATCTGACTAGCTAGCTGACTTGCTACCTGACTTAACTAGCTGGCTGACTAGCAAGCTGATTAGCTAGCTGACTTAACTAGCTAGCTGAATATTTAGCTAACATGCTAGGTAAATTAACTAGCTTGCTGGCTTTCTAGCTGACTTAAGTAGTTGACTAGCAAGTTGGCTAGCTAGCTGGCTAGCCAGCTGACTCAACTAGCTGACATAATTAGTTAACCAGCTAGCTAGCCAACTGAATTGACTAGCTGTCATCAATAGCTAGCAAGGTGGCTAGCCAGACGACTTAACTACCTATAGTCTACATATTCTGTTGGCTTGCCAACTTACTCAACTATCTAGCTACTTAGTTAACCAGATGGCTAGCGAGATGACTTAACTAGGAGACTTAACTAGCTAGGCAGCTGGCTATCTAGCTGTATTTACAAGCTAGCTACCCAGCTAGACTGCTTGCTAGCCAGATGAATTAACATGCTGACTTAACTAGCTAGCCAGCTGACTTAACTAGCTGACCTAAGTTCTATTTAGCTGACTTAACTAACTGATGTAACTACTTATCTACCTAGCTAGCCAGCAGATATTACTAGCTGAAATAACTAGCTAGTTACCTAACTAGTTATCTAGCTATCTGACTTAATAGCTGACTTAATTAGCTAGCTAGCAGACATAACTAGCTGACTAACTAGCTAGCTGCCTAGCTAGTCAGCTGACTTAACTAACTGAAATAACTAGCTAGCCAGCTGTCTAGCCATCTGACTTAACTAGTTTTTAAACAAGCTAGTGACCTGGTTAGCCAATTGACTTAATGAGGTGACTTAACTACCTAGCCAGCTGGTTAACCAGCTGACTTAACTAGTTGTATAAGGAGCAAGGCATCGGGCCAGCCAGGTGATTAAACTAGCTGAATTAACTAACTATACAGATGGCTAGCCAGCTTACTTAACTAGCTATCTACCTCTCTAGCCACCTGGATCGCCAACTGACTAAATTAGCTGACTTAATTAGGTAGCCAGCTGGCTAGCCAACTGAATTAACTTGTCAAACGTAGCTATCCAGTTGGCTATCCAGTTGA
>NW_007252578.1:1644-8583 GCF_000164805.1 Carlito syrichta | reverse complement strand
ATTAACAGGCTAAGAAAAATTTAACCATCAATTAATGCAGAAAAAATATTGGTTGAAGTTCAGCATCATTCATCATAAGATCTCTAAAATAAACAGGAATAAAGAACTATGTTTATGTATAGAATCTCTGTAAAACCAACAATTAATATATTAAATTGTGAAAGTCCAAATGCTTTCAATGAGCCTGGGAACAAGACAAAGTTGTCCACACTCACTGTGCTAATTATATACATTGTAGCACAAAAATGGAGACATAAGATACAAATGGAAATTTTAAAAGTAAAAAATATTCAAAAAATGTACCAGATTTTAAATAATTGGGATACTAGAAAAAGTTAGTTGAACTGAGGAAAGGTTCTTACAAATTATCCAATCTTAAAAAAAAAAGCAATATGTTGAAAATAAGCCAACACTACTTTAGGAACCAGAGGAGAAGCCTAACAGGCATTCCATTAGAGTCCTTCAAAGGGAAGAGATAGATGCAGAAAAATAATTTGAGGAAATAGTAGTTCAAATATTTGGCAAAGATGTCAATTTAGAGATTCAAGATGCACACTTCAAAGTGGATAAACCCAAATCTGTATCAACACATATTTTAATAACCTGCTGGATAGTCAAGGTAGAGATGAAATATTCACGCTATTTTTCAACATAGTGTATGTGGAAAAAACAAGGGTTGGAATAACTACAGATTTCTTATCAGAAACCATAACAAAAGAAGATAGTGGCACATTTTTAAAGCACAGACATGCTGCATAGTGATGTTTTAGTCAACAGCAGTCTGCATGTATGACAATGGTCCTATAAGATTAAAATGGAGTGGAAAAGTTAATATTCCTTAGTGACATCGCAGAGGGTGTGAAGTTGTAGCACACATATCCCTCATGTGTTTGTAATGATGTCAGTGTAAAGAAACCTGCACTTCCCGTTATTTAAATGTATACGACATACAATTATACGCATTACTTCATACTTGATGGCGATCATACACGAATGTGTTACTGGTTTATGTATTCACTGTCCTATAGTTCTTGGAATAATTTTGAAATAAATCTCTTTTATTTATCTAAAAAAAAGACTAAAAAAATCCTCTTAGCAGTCCCCTCAAGAAGTATTCCAGAAAAAGGCAATGTTACCATAAAAGATGACAACTCTATGAGTGTTAGTTGCTGCTGTAAAACAACCAATGGGACAAGAAACAGAGGAAGAAGATCATGATATTGGTAATCCTGTCCCTGTGCATCCCTAGGCTAATGTGTGTTTTTGTGTCTTAATTGTTAACAGAAAGTAAAGGTAAAAAAAATTATTTAAAGTAGGGTAAAAGCTTATAGAATAGGGATATAAAGAAAGAAAATATTTGTGTACAGCCATACAATGTGTTTGTGGTTTAAGCTATGTAATATTCCAAGAATTAGAGATAAAAATAAAAAAATCACAAGCTAGCAATTAGCTAATGTCTATTTGCTATTGAAGAATGAAAAGTATTTTTCATAAATTTAGTGTTGCACAGTGTACAGCATTTATAAAGTCTGCAAGAGGTGTACAATAATATCCTGGGTCTTCATATTCACTCATGACTCACTCCCTGACATCCAGAGCTACTTCCAGTCCTGAAAGCTTCATTCCAAGTAAGAGGAGTTATTCTATTCTGATCAAAAAACACAATTTACTGTAATACAGATAGGTTAAAGTGTGGGAAATTATGAGCATAGTCTACCTGCTTAGTCTTTTCAAGGTTCTATAACAAAAATACTATAAACTGGGTGGTGTATGAACAACAATCAATTATTTCTTACATTTTCAGAGATTGGGAAGTACAAGGTCAAGGTGCTGGCAAGTTCTGTGTCTGGTGAGAGTCTGTTCTTCGTAATGGAAGATTCTCCCTGAAAAGTCCTGTATTGGTTTATATTTACTACTTTCCCCTATACACAGTTTTGCTCTCAATAATTTCAGTTTTAAGTTGCCTGCAGTACTGAGGAATGTGATAAACTCTTCTGCTGGGGACTTGATTCATCCCTGTGTCCAGCATCTCCATATCGTCTATGCTGGTCATCCAATAGTGTCTTAGCAGCTGTCTGTTTTATCAGTTAGACTGCCATGGTGTTGCAGTGCTTGTGTCCAAATAACCCTTATTTGATTTTGTTCTAGCCCTAATTGCAAGAATAGTGATGCTGACCAATTTGATATGCCAATGAAGAGCCATGAAGTTCTTCCTTTAGGTGAAAAAATAAAAGTTCTCAACTTACTAAGGCAAAAAAAAAATAGACACTGAGGTTGCTGAGACCTAGGACATGAATAAGCTTTGTATCTATAAAATTGTCGAGATGAAAAAAGAAATTTGTGCTACTTTTTTGTTTCACCCCAAGCTGCAAAAGGATTTAGAGGGCTTAGTACTCTATGATGGCTCAAGCATTTTTGAGCATATTGGAATGTATTCATGTAACACCTAGTGGAAGGGTGAACCAGGAAGTTCTTCAGGCTCTAAAAAATTGTACCAGAAGAGAAGGTAGATAGTTAGCAATGAAGAAAGAGCAATAGATAAGCTCAATATCTTGGTGAATGTATATTAAATTACTTTTCTCCTCTTATGTTTAAAAAGAATACATGGGGGCAACCCCTTTGGGTCCCCTCCCACAGTGGGAGTTATTCTGTCCTCAAAAAATCCTGCCTACTAAAAATAAATAATAAATAAAAAGAATACATGAATGTAAAATAAAAAATGTTAACACTATGTGTGTGTGTGTGTGTGTGTGTGTGTGTGTGTGTGTGTGTGTGTGTGAAGGGAGATTGCCTCCCTTGGGACTCTCTTATAAAGGTATTAATGACATTTATGAAGGTGCTGAAAGGTCCAACCTCTTAATACTATACTATTGGAGATTAATTTTAATGTAATGAATTTTGAGAGAACACAAACATTCAGACCAGAGAAGCGTGCTCCTGGTTCCATCAGATTGTTACCCTTCTCACATGTAAATTACATACATTTTATACGAATAGCACCAAAAATCTTAACTTGTTCCTGCATTAACTTCATAGTTGAAGTTCAAAATCTCATCTAAATCAGATATTTCACAGACTCATGGTAGGATTCAACCTGAGGCAAATGACTCTCCATGTTTGTTCTTGTAACATCAAACATGTTTTGTGCTTCCAAAATACAATGAAGAGGCAGGCATGAAGCAAATTTGCATTCCACATGGGAGAAACAGAAAAGAGGGAGAAGTGCCAGAACTTGAGAAAATCCAAAACATAACTGGGCAAACAGCATAAAAATTTAAAAATCTAGACTAACATGCATGACCAATGATTTGCATTCTAGACATACTCTGGGGTGGGGGTGGGGTGTAGACCCTGATTCTTTAAAAATTCATGTTCTCATGGCTTTGGACAGGTACTTGTGGAGGATCTGAGGGAAAATTTGTTCCTTCTCTCTACCCTAGATTCCAGTGATTGTCAGCAATCCTGATGTTTCTTGGCTTGTAGACCCATCTTTCCCTTTCTTCTTCTCATGGCCTTCTCCCTAAAAGTCTGCCTATGCCTTCTCTTTTTCTGAACCCTGTGCATGTCTCTATGCCAAATACTTCTTCTAAGGATACCAGTCATTGGATTAAGGTTGTAGTAATGTAATATGACTTCATCTTAATTTTATCACATCTGGAAAGACCCAGTTGCAAAAAAGTTTCATTTATAGGAACTGGGGGTCAGAATTTCAACACTTATTTTGAGATGAGTCAATTCTACTCACAACAGAAGAAAAATGGGTGGATGAAAAATAATTCACTTTAGTCTAGAAAACAAAGCACCCACCATTTCTTCTCAGCTTTTTAAACTAGTTCTTTGGAATCAGTGGAACATATTTACACTTCTGTAGGTTTCAGGACCCTTGTCTATAGAAGTAAGAATGTGAACCACATGATTTCTTGGGTAATTTTTACAATACTCTGTAATTTTTTACTACAATGTTGTTGGAAATTATCTTCCCACTGTTCAAAATATTTTAAAAAATTAAGTTTAATTTTAAATAATGGTTTCAAGTTGTTACATACATGAATTCTAGAGAAACTTTCAAATTAATTATGCTTGAATTGAATTACAAAACCTCTAGCCATTATAGAGTGTCATCACATTGTATTCATCTATTAAACAGTGCCAGTTAATAAAGAAAATATTTAATTGTTATATAACATCAGGACAAGATATTCTTTCTTTAAATTTTCACATAAAAGAGCTACAGATACACTATATTAGTTCTTCAGAGTTGCTTTAAAAAAATCCTTATTTTAACCAACTATCTCTGATGATCTGATAAATCATGTTAAGAACAAATCTTTTCTCTTTTGACAAGAATCTAAATCCCCTTTTATGTTATTGCTCTCTCTACAGTTCAATCAACATTTCTAATTGCTGTGGATCCTATTCTTCTTGTGTTGTCATAGAATTTATAAAAGGCCTTCAAGAATTTTGTGCTAAATTTCTCCTCAGTTCATGGCATTTCCTTTGATTCCACTGTCTCACTCACGAAATCTTTAAAAATCAATTGAATTGTTCTTATAATGATTTTGTAGTTTTTATAATCTGAGCAATGATTCAGTTGTAATGCTTTTCAAGTGCTATTCTTTTACTTCTTTTATATATGAAGTGAAAAATTAAGCATGTATTACATATATAGCCTAAAAATTCTGTATGCACACAACCTTAAATTTGTACAAATATATTTCTCTTTTTTCTCGGGAAAGTATTACTTTAACAAAGAAACTTATTTTAGTTAGGTGGTTTATGTTGTTCTGCATGTAAGAAAAAATGTGTTTAGTTTATAACATTGTGCCTTGACTTTTATAGTATCTGCATAATTCCTTTATGTGTTATTGAGGACATTTAACCCTGAACATGAAAATAGCTTCAGAAAAATGCAAAATCAAAGACTAAAAATATTGAATGGCAGTTGCTGACTGAATGGTTCAATGCATAATAACAACTCACAAAAACATTTTCTGGTCAGGACATTCTGTGTTGCAAGTGACAGACACCCAATTCAAACAGTCTAAGGAAAACAAAATGAGACCTTTAACTGAATTATAAGACTCAGCTACAATGAGTTTCATGCAAAGTTGGATATAGGGCTCCAGGTGAATTATTGAGTTACAGTCAGTTGCTCTCTCTCTCCCTCTATCTTGCTCTCTCTCTCTCTCTCTCTCTCTCTCTCGCTCTCTCTTTCTGTCTCTCTCTCTCCCATCAACTTTCTTTTCAATATTTTGTTCACCATCAGCAACTGATAGTCTCACAATTTATCGTTTCACTATTCCTGAGGAAAGCAGCATATGTCTTTCCTGATAATGCTGAAAACATCCCAAGTATATTCTACTTTATCAGCTACTGAATTATGTGGCCACTTCTGGAACCAGGCAGAGATCTCATATACCTTGAATCATAAGAGGTAAACTGACACATTTAACATCTTCTTTTAGTGCATAAGAATATTGAGAAAATTAAACAAACCATCGTGTAATTCTCATGGTGGACTAGGGTACTCACACTCAAGTTTTCCAATTCTAAAAGCTATTCTTTTTATTGTTTAGAAGCCTATGAAGGGGGAAAAAAAGGGAACACATGAAGTAAATCAAGAATACATTATTTTTGTAAGTTATAAAAGGAGACAAGGATTTTCATCTTTTCCTGGACAATTTACCTAGTTAACATTATGGAGTAATTTTCATTCTGAGTATAAATAATATTTTGGTTAATTGATCATCATTATTCATTGATTTATTGATTATGGAGAAAGTAGTAAGGTACACACACACACACACACACACACACACACACACACTCTCTCTCTCTCTCTCTCTCTCTCTCTCAAATCAGTCCTTGTATTCATTTAACTTAGCTGGGATGAGCTTTAAGCATTTTCAACAAATGTATTTAAGAAGTGCCAAAGGGGAGCAGAGAAGACAAATAATATAACCCTTCAGAGAAGAAGGTAGACTACACATGGGGCAATTGTGAAAGGTTTCCAGGGATGGGAGCAATGTACGATTTTGACGAATGTATAAACCTAATCTAGCATAAGTAGCGTTAGAATATTCAGCATTCTGGATAATGACAAAGGGAAAGCATGGTCAAGATGGTAGAAACTAATGACCCAAACAACATTGGACAACCAGATCTGCTCTGGACTATTTTATGTGACAATGTACAAGCTATATAAAATGTCTTGTTAACATACATCATTTTTAAAATAAATATACTAGGTCATAAAATTTTAATTTCCCTCAGAATGTTAATGTCAATTTATGATAGCTTGCTGTGTAAAATTCACTGAATCAATCATTTTATATAGAATAATTTTTTAGTTTTCACAATAACCCTATTGTGCGGATACCTATGTGTAGACCCCTGCAACTTAAAGGGTGACAGTAATCAGTGACTTTTAACAAGTATCATCTGGATAGTGTTTAAAGAGGCAGATGACCAGGCTCCATACACACAGAGGTAAGGATCTTAGCATTTCAAAAAGATTCTCAGGTGATAAATTTGTGAATTAGTTTTTGAGAAGCCCTGATGTACAAAATATTGACATTTTACAGAAAGCTAACCAAACAGCTCCAGTAGTTTGTTCAAGAATAGTCAGCTAAAATGTGATAGAATAAGTTTTTACTAAGGGAATTTGGCCAAGCTCTTTATCACTTATGTGGCCTGTTGAGTTTCTATCGTTCTGTTAATCTACACTGTGGAGAAGCAGGGTATTAAGTTGGAAAGAGAAGCATAGCAGGGTGGAGGTAAGATTTCATTGCAACCTGTGGAAATTAGTCCTGGGAAAATGGATGGTTTTAATTATTAAAAGTAAAGACAATAGCAGAAACTTCTATGGTATTCAACTTAGAAATGTTAAAATACATTGGCAATATAAGAATCATTTTGCTATAAGTGCATGAAGATAGT
>NW_007252578.1:0-1051 GCF_000164805.1 Carlito syrichta | reverse complement strand
TATTCCCAAGGCAGGGATTTCCTTTTTGTCTTATATTAGCGTGAGTTATGCGATTAGATCAAAGAAGACAGCTTCCATATAGCATGACTGGCATATGAATATTTGATTCCCTAGCCTCTTAAAGTTTTGGATAATTTGGAATTCTTGTTTTGGAGATGCACAGCAGATTTAGTTTTCTAGCAATAGGATTAGCTTATTTTTAGCAAGTACATTTAGCCTATAGAGTCTCAGAGAGCAAATTTTAGCTGTATTTATACATCTTCTGTTTTTAGATAACAGTGGTTCACACTTCTCAGTTGAGTCCTAATTACATGTTTCAGATAATAGAACAGACTTAGATATTAACACCAAGCTATAATGAGCCAATTTTTAACTTTACACAAATATATCATCACTTCAATATAAGTAATAGAAATGGAACATTTCTGAAAATTCTGAAATAATCTGAATGCTTTTCACATACTCATTTCTTTTTGGTAAAGAAGCAACATTCATTTTCTTATTTGAGTTCTAGAGCAGTGGCTATCAACCCAAATATTAATTACTTCAGGGTTCCTAAAAAATATCTATTCCTGGTCTCCAATTTCAGAGATTAACTTATAAATAAGTAGTTGGAGTTGAAGTTTCAAAAGTTTTCCAAAGATACCAGTGTGTAGCCAGGGCTGAGGACTAGATCCAACACATAAATCTATGAATTTCAAATTGAGATAGTTTGCAAAAATTGAAGTAGAGAAGGGTGAAGGAATGAAAGACTGGACTAGCAGAGGGAGTTGGCTACCTTTCCCTGTACTATAACAATTCTGTCTTCTCACATATTTTTCTATCATATTTTCAACATATTTTGTTGTTTAGCTCACAAAATGGAAGGCTCCAAAGTATTTATTCTCTGTTAAATTGTATTTCCTTTTGTGTCAGCTACCATACATTTATTTTCACCCCAATACAATTCTCTTTATATCTGACTAAATTAAATGTCTTAACCCAATCAGGTAATTCTCTGACAGTTTATACTTTTAGTTTAGAAAGAAAAGTGATAGAAAGAATGATATTG
>NW_007252577.1:0-6019 GCF_000164805.1 Carlito syrichta | reverse complement strand
AGGCCCAGGTTGTTAGGATGAGCCCCTGAGCATGGCCTGTGGCTGTGGTGGTGTTGGTTGGTATTATTATACTGAGTTGGAGACATGCTTTGTCACCCAGGCCAGAGCACAGGGGCCTGTTATCAGCCACTGTGACCTCCACCACCTGGGCTCTGTCGATTCTCCCATTGTGGCCTCCCATGACGGGGTGAGGCCCCATGCCTGGCCTTTACACCACTCTCAGAACCCCACTGTAAGACCCACTCTCTTCAGAAGAACTGAGACCCCGGAGTGGGCAGCTGGACTCACCTG
The DNA here is from genome assembly GCF_000164805.1 of Carlito syrichta. Lineage (NCBI taxonomy): Eukaryota > Metazoa > Chordata > Mammalia > Primates > Tarsiidae > Carlito > Carlito syrichta. Next base: position 5,728 of record NW_007252577.1, on the reverse strand, counting down.
CCGAGCCTTCCCAGTGGGATTGCCTGGTGCAGGGGCGTGTCTTTGCCAGGTGGCCCATCCACTGCCCTACTTGTTCCCCAGGATGGACCTACTCGCTCCTCCCAGGTCTGCCTTAAGGAAAGGGATTGCGTGACTCTTAAACCATCAGGAGGGGCCAGCATGGCTACATACATCTGTCTCCTTGGAACTTGGTGAGGCCGTGTCGGAAAGATGGCCAGAGTCCAAGAACTGAGATCAGGCTGGACACCATAGCAAGCCCCCACCTCGAACCCAAGCAAATCCCAGAAAACCTAGGTTGACAGAAGGCCTCGGGAAGATCACCTCAGGCTCAGATTTGAAGACCAGGAAGGAAGACCAAGACGTCGACCTCATGGAAAGCCTGCCTGTGATTGCAGCAGTTTGGAAGCCCGAGGCCAAAAGGAAGGCCTTAGTTGGGCGGTTTGATAGCAGCCAGGACTACCTAGTGAGGGAAAAAAGAGAGAGAGAGGAAAATAAAGAAAGAACATAAGAAAGAAAGAAAGAGAGAGAGAGAGAGAGAGAGAGAGAGAGAAAGAAAGAAAGAAAGAAAGAAAGAAAGAAAGAAAGAAAGAAAGAAAGAAAGAAATCCATTCTGCTACAAAACTTCTGCCCTCAGTCCTTCCCTCCGACCCCACATATGAGGGTTCCCCAAGCTCAGCACTGGAGCCCAGTGGGCCAAAGCTATGGTGCCCAGGAGTGAGTCACTGTCCTCCAGCGTGGGCAATGGAATGAGGCTCTGACTCAAAGTAGAAAAGTAACAAAGAAAAAAAAAAGAAGAGCATCCTTTATGTATGGAGTTGGCATCATCGTGTGCAGACAGAGATCATTTGGGAAGGAGGCCCCAGCCTTGGGTCTAGAGTTCCCGAATAATGGTTGATCAGCAGACAATCGGGCTGTGGCTTTGGGAGGCCAAGGCTGTGGACCACTGGAACCCGGGAGTTCAAGACCAGCCTGGGCCATGTGCGAGACTTTGTCACTCCGGGAATCCAAACACAGGAATTGCACATGGTAAAGCCCATGGTCCCATCTAAATAGGATGCGGTGGCCTTCATCCCAGGGCATTCCTTTGCAACACCCCCACTGACACAATGTGTGAGTCCAGGCCGGGCACTGTGGCCAGCAGCCATTAGTCCCGTGACCTGTGAGGCCAAGGCAGGAAGCAGCCTGAGCCCAGGGGATGCAGATCAACCTGGGTGATGCGTAAGACCTTGTCTTGGTGAGAGGTCAAAAAATTGTGTCAGGTGTGGTGGCCCCCAGACTCCCGGCTGCTCAGGGGCCGAGTTGTGAGAAGCCTTTAGGCCCTGCAGGTTGAAGCCCCAGGAGTCACATACATGACACCGCACCCCAGCGAGGCCAAGGGAAACTTCGGTGAATAAAAAGACATCTCCCATGTGCATCAAGATGTGCACCCACAGCTCCCCAGAGAGAGGTCTCTGTGGGCAGAGGACGATGGAGTGATAGGGAGAGGAAAGGACCCACCTGCCACCTGAAGGTGGCAACCTGGCGATTGGAACCTGGGCTGGCCGTGGCGATGTCGGGCCGTTTTGATTGTTCTGTGCCCTAACTCGGGCCCGTCTGTTCTGTGAGCTCACATGTGTCTTTGCCATGGGGCACAAGTCTGGAGGGTGGAGGCAGGCCTTGAGGGAGGCGTGGCCCAAAGCATGTGATGGACGTGCCTAGTGGCCACCTTTGAGTCCAGGCCAGGCACCATGGCTGATGGCCATCAGTCCCACACCCTGTGAGTCTGAGGTGAGAGGCTGTCTGAACCCAGGGGTCAGAGACCAGCCCAGGCATCATGGCCAGACCTCGTCTCAGCGATAGGTACCCAAAATTGAGTCAGGCGTTGTGATTCCCAGAGTCCCATCTGCTTGGTGGTCGAGGTAGGATGACCGCCTGAGCCACACAGGTCAAGGCCCCGGGAACCACAATCATGCCACAGTGCCCCGACTGGCCGAGGGAGACACCGGCGACAAAAAATACACCTACCAGGTGTGTCATGTCAGGCATTTATGACTCTCCCGGGAAAGGTCCATGTGGGTGGAGTACCATGGAGCAATCTGAAGAGGAAGGGTCCCTCCCCCCGCCTGAAGGTTTCAGACCAGGTGACCAGAACCTGGGTTTGCCACAGCATTGCTGAACTGCCGTGATTGCTCTGTGCCTGTTGGCCACCCTCACTCAGGGCCGACAGTTCTGTAAGCTCATACGCGTCTTTTCCATGGGTCACGAGTGTGGAGGGAGGAGGCAAGCCTCCTGGGGCATGTTGCCGAAGGCACAGGATGGACATGCCTGTTGGCCACCTTTGAAACTTCCCACAAATGATAGACTGGAAAGTACATTTTCCTCTCCCATCACTGAGGATGACTCCTCACACGCATTGGCAGGGGTGGTGGTGGGGGTGGTGGTGATTATTATTATTTGTAGTAGGGATTCTGCTCTGCCACCCAAGCTAGAGCACAAGAGCAGGCTCATGGCCACCACAGACACCACATGCCAGGCTTAGGGGATCCTCATCCCTCGGCCCCATGAGTGGCTGGAATCACAGGCTTGCAACACCACACACGGCTAATCTTGGTACTTATTTTTGATGGTCGAGATAAGGTCTTGCCCCATTTCCCAGGCTGGTTTTGGACCCACAGTCTCAGGCCATCCACTTGCCTGGGCCTCAGAAGGGCCTGGATGCAGGTCTGAGCCCCTGAGCCTGGACTGTGTTTGTGATGGTAGTGGTGGTTGGTATTATATTTCTGAGTCAGAGTCTGACTCTGCCACCGAGGCCAGAGCTCATGGGCCTGCTCCCAGTCACCATGGTTTTCACTGGTTGGGATCTGGCGTTCCTGCCACAAGAGCCTCCCGAGTGGCCGGAATGACAGGAGTGTGTCACTATGCTCAGCTCATTTTTTTGGCTTCTTGTAGAGACGAGGTCTCACCAAGTTTCCTGGAATGGACTCGAATCCAAGGGCCCAGGCCATCCTTTCACCTTGGCTGCCAGAATGCTGGGATGACAGGCGTGAGCCCTGGCAAACAACCTCCAAACCCTTCTCAGAACCCAGCAACAAGACCATCTCCATTCCGATGACTCAGGACCCTGGAGAGGGTGGCTGAATTTGCCTGCAGGTCATCCCTGAGAGAAGCGCATGGAGCAGGGACATGTCTCCACCAGGGATCCCACCCCTATGCCCACCTCAATCCCCAGGGTGTACCAACTCACTCCTCCCAAGGGTTGCATCAGGGAAAGAGAGGCGTGACTCTTAAACCTTCGGGGGTGCAGGGACAGCCAGATGACTCAGGCCTGTCTCCTTGGTATTCGAAGAGGTCGAGAAGGGAAGATGACTGGAGTCTGGGAGCTCAAGACTAGGCTGGACACATAGCAAGCCCTCTCCTTGACCCCAAGCAAAACCCAAAAAATCTTGGGTGATGGCAGACCTCGGGGGGAGGATCAACTCTGCCCCAGATTTCACGACCAGTTAGGAAGACCAGGATGTCGACCAAATGGAAAGCCTGTGATCACAGAAGTGTGGGAGCCCAAATCAATAGGATTGCATGAGTGGGCCCTTTGAAAGAAGCCTGACAATTAGTGAGGAAAGAAAGAATGAATGAGAAAAAAATTTATTTTCTTGCAACATTCTGCCGTCAGTCCTTCCCCCTTGCCCCCGCACATGTGAGGGTCCCCAAACTGGGCACCTAATATCTCCCATCCCCGCCAATGACTGCCCCCGCTTTGGTGTGGGAGTTCCCTAGGCTCCCTGGCCTTGGTCCTGCCACCTCTCCTCTCTGAAGTAAGAAATGTGCCCCAGGTAGGCCAAACATCCTACTTGGCAACAAGGACCTTCTGCCCCGACAGGACAGGAGCACGTCCCTCACCACAGGACATTTCTTCCCCCAATCCCATTTTTCCTGGATCTGAAGCCAGTCGCCCTCTGAACACACCACGCACAGTTGAGAATCATCGCACAGTGTACAATTCTGATGTTTTTCGATGCAGGTCTGGCTCTGTGGACCAGGCCGGGTCCAGGGACCTGACCATCATTCTCAGCCAGCTTCAAAATCGTGAGCTCCAGCGATCCACCTGCCTCAGCCTCTGTAGAGGGCTGGATGACGGGAACCTTGACCCCAAACTCCTAAATTAGATGGGAGCGAAGATGGGGTCTCTCTGTGTAGCCTGGGCTAGCCTTGGGCTCCGGGGCTCCAGACATCCTCCTGCCTTGGCCTCCCAGAGTGCTGGGATTCCAGGCATGGGCCACCTCGCCAGGCCTTCTGATTCTATTTCGATGAAGGTTCGAGGCTGGGCTCAGTGTCTCACCCTTTCATTTCAGTGCTTTGGGAGGCCAAGGCCAGTGAACAGCCTGAGCCCAGCCTCAGGTAACTTGGTGAGACCTCGTCTCAACCCTCCATCCCCAATAAGCCAGGCATGTTGATGAGCACCTGTTATTCCAGCTCCTAGGAAGGCTGGGGAAAGGCTCACCAGAGCCCGGCGGGCCGAGAAAGCAATGGCCGCTAGTGAGCCACTGCCCTAAAGCCTGGACAATGGACTGAGACTCTGACTCAACGAAAAAAGGGAAAAAAGGGAAAAAAAGAAAAGCAACCATTTGTGTATGGAGTTGGGATCATTGTGAACAGACATACATCATTTGGAAAGGAGGCCCCCGCCTTGGGCCTAGAGTTCCCAAAAAATGGTGGATTGGTAGACAATCGGGCTCTGACTTTGGGAAGCTGAGGTGGGGGACCACTGGAGATCGGGGTGTTTGAGACCACCCTGGGTCACATAGGGAGACTTTGTCACTCCATGGAATGCAAACACTGGAGTCACGTGTGGTAGTGTGTGCAGTCCTGGCTACATGGGAAGCGTTGGCCTCTATCACAGGACATTCCTTTGCAGCATTGACCCTGACGACAGAACATGCGGGTCCAGACTGGCCATCGTGGCTCATGTCTGTCAATCCCATGGCCTGGGAGGCAGAGGTGGGAGGCTGCTTGAGCCCATGGGTAGGAGACCAGCATGGGTGACATGGACAGACGACATCTCAGTGAGATGTCCCCAAAATTGAGTCAGGAGTGGTGGCCCTCAGAGTCCCAAATGCTTGGGGCCAGAGGTGGGAGGACTGCCTGAGCCCCGCAGGTCAAGGTCCCGGGAGCCACGATTGTGGCCCTGCACCCCAGACTGCCTGACAGAGACTTCAGTGACAAAAAAGAAGCCTCCCACGTGTGTCAAGAAGGGTGTCCATGGCTCCCCAGGGAAAGGTCTGCATGGGCGGGGATGACAGTCTGATCCATAGAGGAAATGGCCCGCACCCACCCGAATGTGCTAGACAGGGTGACCGAAACCTGGGCTGGCCACGGTGTTGCAGTACCACCTTGATCACTCTGTACCAAACAGCCCCCCTAACTCGGGGCTGTCTGCTCTGTGAGCTCACACGAGTTTTTTCCATGGGGCCTGAGTGTGGAAGGTAGAGTCAGGCTTTCTGGGGCACATGGCCAAAGGTGTGGGACAGACTTGCCTGTTGGCCACCCTTGAAACCTACCCAGAACAACAGGTTAGAAAGTGCCTTTTCCTCTCCCATCCCTGAGGGTGAATCCTTGCATTGGTTGGCAGGGGTGGTGGTGGTGGTGGTGGTGGTGGTGCTGATTATTATCATGTGGAGTCGGAATTTCGCTCTGTTGCCCAGGCCACAGTGCATGGAAACACTCACGGCCACAGTGGACTCCATCTGCCCAG
>NW_007252576.1:8492-9130 GCF_000164805.1 Carlito syrichta | reverse complement strand
CCTTGTCCTCCTCTCCAGTCTTCTCCTCCTTGTCATCAATGCACTAGGCTCAAGCTCCTTGTCATCAATGCCCTTGTTAGCCTCTCCAGCCTCCTCCTCCTTCTCATCAATGCCCTTGTCCTTCTCTCCAGGCTCCTCCTCCTGGTCATCAGCGAACTCATCCTCCTCTCCAGGCCCCTCCTTCTTGTCATGAAGATGCTAGTCCGCCTCTCCATGCTCCTCCTTGTCATCAACACCCACAGCCAGTTCTCCTCTCCTCCTCATGGTCATCAAGACCCTGGTCCACCGCTCCAGGCTCCACCTTCTTGTCATCAGTGTCCTTGTTTCTCTCTCCAGTCTCCTCCTCCTTGACATCAAGCCCCTTGTTCTCCTCTCCAGGCTCCTCCTCCTTCTCATCAATGCCTTCAGCCCCCTCTCCAGGCTCCACCTACTTGTCATCAAGAACCTTGTTTGCCTTTCCAGCTTCCTCCTTCTTGTCATCAAGACCCTTGTCCACCACTCCAGGCTGCAATTTCTTGTCAATCAATGCCCTTGTTTCTCTCTCCAGCCTCCTCCTCCTTGACATCAAGCCCCTTGTTCTCTCCAGGCTCCTCCTCCTTCTCACCAATGCCTTCAGCCCCCTCTCCAGGCTGCACCTA
>NW_007252576.1:1500-8220 GCF_000164805.1 Carlito syrichta | reverse complement strand
CAATGCCTTTGGCCACCTCTCCAGGCTTCTCCTCCTTGTCGTCAAGACACTGGTTCACCTCTCCAGGCTGTTCCTTCTTGTCATCCATGCCCTTGGCTGCCTCTCCAGGCTCCTCCTCGTCATCAAGACTCTGGCTAGCCTTTCCAGGCTCCTCCTTCTTCTCACCAACACCCTTGTCTAATTCTCCATGCTTCTCCTTGTCATCAAGACACTGGTCCACCTATCCAGGATCCTTTTTGTCATCAGCGCCCTTGGCTACATCTCCTGGCTCCTCTTCCTTGTCATAAGCACTCTTGTCCTCCTCTCCAAGCTCCTCCTCCTTGTCATCAAGGCCCTTGTAGTGCTCTGCAGCCTCCTCCTCCTTGTCATCAATGCCCTTGTCCTTCTCTCCAGGCTCCTCTTCCTTGTTGTCAATTCTCTTGTCCTCCTCTCCAATCTCCTTCTCCTTGTCATCAACGCCCTAGGCCATCTCCAGACTCTTCTTCTTGGTCATCAATGCCCGTCTCCAGCTCTCCAGGCTCCTGCTGAAGCCCACAGCCACAATTCCAGGCTCCTCCTGCTTGACATCACCGCCCTCAGCTGCCTCTCCAGTCTCCTCATTCTTGTCAACAATGCCCTCATCCACCTCTCCAGGCTCCCCCTCCTTGTCATTAACGCCCACGGCCGCCTCTCCAGGATCCTCCTTCATGACTTCAATGCCCTCGGCTATCTCTCCAGGCCCCTCTGCCTCATCATCAACACACTTGTCCTTCTCTCCAGTCTCCTCCTCCTAGTCATCTATGCACATGTCCTCCTCTCCAGGCTCCCTATTCTTGTCAGCAATGCCCTTGACTTCCTCTCCAGATTCCTCCTCCTTGTCATCTATGCCATTGACCACCTCTCCAGGCTCCCCCTCCCTGTCTTCAATGCCTTCAGCTGCCTTCCCAGGCTCCTCATCATCATCATCAATGAACTTGTCCTTCTGTCCAGGATCCTCCTCCTGGTCATCAACGCACTTGTCCTCCTCTCCAGGCACCTACTTCTTGTCATGAAGATGCTTGTCCACCTCTCTATGCTCCTCCTTGTCATCAACAGTCTCAGTGCCTCTCCTGGCTCCTCCTCCTTGTCATCAACACCCACAAGCGCCTCTCCTGGTTCTTCCTCATTGTCATCAAGATACTTGTCCACCACCCCAGGCTCCACCTCCTTGTCATCAATGCCCTTGTTTCCCTCTCCAGCCTTCTCCTCCTTGTCATCAAGCCTTTTGTCCTCCGCTCCAGCTCCTCCTCCTTCTAATCAATGCCTTCAGCTCCCTCTCCAGGCTTCACCTTCTTGTCATCAAGACCCTTGTCTGTCTCTCCAGCTTCCTCCTCCTTGTCATCAAGCCCCTTGTCCTCCTTTCCAGACTCTTCCTTCTTGTTAACAACACCCTCTCCAGGCTTTTCCTCCTTGTCCTCAATGCCTTTGGCTGCCTCTAAATCTTCCCCTTCCTTCTCATAAACACCCATGTCCCCCTCTCCAGGCTCCTCCTTCTTGTCATCAAGACCCTTGTCCACCTCTCCAGGCTCCTCCTCCTTGTCATCAATGCCCTCGGCTGCCTCTTCAGTCTCCACCTCCTTGTCATCAATGCCTTTGTTGGCTTTTCCCGGCTCCTCCTCCTTATCATCAATGCCTGTGGCTGTCTCTCCAGCCTCCCCCTACTTCTCAGCAACACCCTCAACCAAGTCTCCAGGCTCCAGCTTCTTATCATCAAGACCCCGGTTCACCTCTCCAGGCTCCTCCTTCTTGTCATCTACACCCTCAGCCGCCTCTCCAGGCTCCCCCTCCTTCTCATCAATGCCCTCGACCCCCTTTCCAGGCTCCTGCTTCTTGTCATGAAGACTTTTGTTCACCTTTTGAGGTTCCTCCTCCTTGTCTTCAATGCCCTTGGCCACCTCTCCAAGCTCCTCCTCCTTGTCATCAAGACACTGGTTCACCTCTCCAGGCTCCTACTTCTTGTCATCAAGACACTGGTTCACTTCTCCAGGCTCCTACTTCTTATCATCCATGCTCGAGGCTGCCTCTCCAGGCTCCTCCTTCTTATCATCAATGCCCTTGCCTGCCTCTCCAGGATCCTCCTCCTTGTCATCAACATCCTCGGCTGCCTCAGAAGGCCCCTCCTCCTTTTCATCAATGCTGTTGGCTGCCTGTCCAGGCTCCACCTTCTTCTCATCAATGCTGTTGGCCGCCTCTCCAGGCTCCTCCTCCTTCTCACCAATGCCATTGGCTCCCTCTCTAGACTTATCCTCTTTGTTATCAAGACCCTGGTCCACCTCTCCAGGCTCCTTTGTCATCAACATCCTTGGCTACATCTGCAGGTTCCACTTCTTTGTCATCAAGACTCTTGTCCTCCTCTCCAAGCTCCTCCTCCTTGTCACCAATGCCCTTGTCATGCTCTGCAGCCTTCTCCTCCTTGTTATCAATGCCATTGTCCTCCTCTCCAGTCTCCTCCTCCTTGTCCTCAATCCCCTAGGCCATTTCTCCAGGCTCAACCTCCTTGTCATCAATGTCCTTGTTAGCCTCTCCAGCCTCCTACTACTTGTCATCAACGCCCTCGGCCACCACTCCAGGCTCCTCCTGCTTGACATCAACGCCCTAGGCTGCCTCTTCAGGATCCTCGTTCTTGTCATCAATGCCCTCATGCACCTCTCCTGGTTCCCCCTCCTTGTCATCTATGCCCTCGGTTGACTGTCCAGACTGCCCCTCCTTGTCATTAACGCCCTCGGCCACCTCTCAAGGATCACCCTCCGTGACTTCAACGCCCTCGGCCATCTCTCCAGGACCCTCCACCTCATCATCAACACCCTTGTCATTCTCTCCAGTCTCCTCCTCCTGGTCATCAATACACTTGTCCTCCTCTCCAGGCACCCTATCCTTTTCATCAACACCCTTGACTGCTTCTCCAGGTTCCTCATCCTCGTCTTCAAAGCCTTTGGCCACCTCTCCAGGCTCTGCCTCTTTGTCATCAACACCCTTGAATGCTTCTCCAGGCTCCTTCTCCTTGTCGTCAATATGCTCGGCTGCCTCTCCAGGCTCCTGCTCCTTGTCATCAACGCGCTCATCCACCTCCCCAGGCTGCTTCTCCTTGTCATCAACCCCATTGGCCGCATCTCCTGTCTCCTCCTCCTTGTCATCAACACAATTGACTGCCTCTCCAGATTCCTCCTCCTTGTTATCAACGCCATTGGCCACCTCTCCAGGCTCACCCTCCTTGTCTTCAATGCCTTCTGCTGCCTCTCCAGGGTCCTCCTACTCATCATCAACGCACTTGTCCTTCTCTCCAGTCTCCTCCCTCTTCTCATCAACGCACTTGTCCTCCTCTCCATGCCCCTCCTTCTTTTCATGAAGATGCTTGTCTGCCTCTCCGTGCTCCTCCTTGTCATCAACAGCCTCAGGTGCCTCTCCAGGCTCCACTCCCTTGTCATTAACACCCACTACCGCCTCTCCTGGCTCCTCCTCAATATGATCAAGACCCTTGTCCACCTCTACAGGTTCCACCTCCTTGTCATCAGTGCCCTTTTTTCCCTATACAGTCTCCACCTCCTTGTCATCAAGGCCCTTGTCCTCCTCTCCAGGGTCCTCCTCCTTCTCATCAATTGCTTCAGCCCCCTCTACAGGCTCCAACTTCTTGTCATCAATAACCTTATCTGTCTCTCCAACTTCCTCCTCCTTGTCATCAAGCCAATTTTCCTCCTCTTCAGGCTCCTCCTCCTTGTCCTCAATGCCATTGGCTGCCTCTCCATCCCCCCTCCTTCTCATCAACACACTTGGACCATGTTCCAGGTTCCTCCTTCTTGTCATCAAGACCCATGTCCACCTCTCCAGGCTCATCCTCCTTGTCATCAACACCCTCGACTGCCACTCCAGTCTCCACCTCCTTGCCATCAAAGCCATTGTTTGCCTTTCCAGGCTCCTTCACCTTGTCATCAACACCTTTGGCCACCTCTCCAACCTCCCCCTCCTTCTCATCAACACACTCAGCCAAGTCTCCAGGCTCCAACTTCTTGTCAAGACACCGGTTCACATCTCCAGGCTCCTTCTTGTCATCAACATCTTTGGTCGCCTCTCCAGGCTCCCCCTCCTTCTAATCAGCACCCTCGACCCCCTCTCTAGGCTCCTCCGTCTTGTCATCAAAACCCTTGTCTGCCTCTCGAGGCTCCTCCTCCTTGTCTTCAATGCCTTTGACCACTTCTCCAAGCTCCTCCTCCTTGTCATCAAGACACTGGTTCACCTCTCCAGGCTGCTCCTTCTTGTCATCCATGCCCTTGGCTGGCTCTCCAGGCTCCTCCTCCTTGGCATCAAAACACTGGCTAGCCTTTCCAGGCTCCTCCTCCTTCTCACCAACGCCCTTGACTACCTCTCCAGCCTTCTTCTCCTTGTCATCAAGACCCCGGTCCACCTCTCCAGGCTCCTTTTGTTATCAACACTCTTGTCTACATCTCCAGCTCCTCTTCCTTGTCATCAATGCCCTTGTCGTGCTCTGCAGCCTCTTCCTCCTTTTCATCAATGTCCTTGTCCTTCTCTCCAGTCTCCTCTTCCTTGTCATCAGTGCCCTTGTCCTCCTCTCCAGTATCCTTCTCCTTGTCATCAATGCCCTAGGCCATCTCTCCAGGCTCAACCTCCTTGTCATCAACACCCTTTTTAGCCTCTCCAGCCTCCTCCTCCTTGTCATCAATACCCTTGTTCTCCTCTCCAGACTCTTCCTCCTGGTCATCTATGCCCTTCTCCTGCTCTCCAGGCTCCTGCTCCTTGTCATCAACGCCCTCGCCACCAATCCAGGCTCCTCCTGCTTGACATCAACATACTTGACTGCCTCTCCAGGCACCTCGTTCTTGTCAACAATACCTTCATCCACCTCTCCAGGCTCCCCCTCCTTGTCAACAATGCCCTCGGCCAACTCTCCTGGATCCCCCTTCTTGACTTCAACATTGTTGGCCATCTCTCCAGGCCCCTCCGCCTCATCATCAACACCCTTTGTCCTTCTCTCCAGTCTCCTCCTCCTGGTCATCAACGCACTTGTCCTCCTCTTTAGGCTCCCTGGCCTTGTCATCAACACCCTTGACCACTTCTACAGGCTCCTCCTCCTTGTCTTCAATGCCATTGGCCACCTCTCCAGACTCCTCCTCCTTGTAATCACCACCCTTGACTGCTTCTCCAGGCTCCTCCTCCTTGTCATAAACGCCCTCATCCACCTCTCCAGGTTCCTTCTCCTTGTCTTCAACTCCCTTGGCAACATCTCCTGGCTCCTCCTCCTTGTCATCAATGTGCTTGATTGCCTCTCCAGATTCCTCTTCCTTGTCATCAACGCCCTTGTTAGCATCTTCAGCCTCCTACTCCTTGTCATCAATGCCCTTGTCCTCCTCTCCAGGCTCCTCCTCCTGGTCATCACTGCCCTTCTCCTGCTCTACAGGCTCCCGCTCCTTGTCATCAGTGCCCTTGGCCACCACTCCAGGCTCCTCCTGCTTGATATCAATGTCCTAGGCTGCCTCTTCAAGCTCCTCATTCTTGTCATCAATGCCCTCATCCACCTCTACAGGCTCCCCCTCCTTGTCATCAACACCCTCGGCCGACTCTCCAGGCTCCCCCTCTTTGTCATTAATGCCCTCAGCTGCCTCTCCAGGATCACCCTCCTTGACTTCAACGCCCTCGGCCATCTCTCCAGGCCCCTCCGCCTCATCATCAACACCCTTGTCCTTCCCTTCAGTCTCCTCCTCCTGGTCATCAATACACTTTTCCTCCTCTCCAACCTCCCTGTCCTTGTCATCAACACCCTTGACCGCTTCTCCAGGCTCCTCCTCCTCAGCTTCAATGCCTTTGGTCACCTCTTCAGGCTCCACCTCTTTGTCATCAACACCCTTGACTGCTTCTCCAGGCTCCTCCTCCTTGTCATCAATGCCCTTGGCTGCCTCTCCAGGCTCCTGCTCCTTGCCATCAACGCCCTCATCCACCTCTCCAGGCTCCTCCTTGTTATCAACCCCCTTGGCCACATCTCCTGGCTCCTCCTCCTTGTCATCAATACCTTTGACAGCCTCTCCAGATTTCTCTGCCTGTCATCAATACCGCTCCAGGCTCCCCCTCCTTGTCTTCAATGCCTTCAGCTGCCTCTTCAGGCTCCTCCTCATCATCATCAATGCACTTGTCCTTCTCTCCAGGCTCCTCCTGGTCATCAACGCACTTGTCTTCCTCTCCAAACCCCTCCTTCTTGTCATGAAAATGCTTGTCCACCTCTCCGTGCTCCTCCTTGTCATCAACAGCCTCAGGTGCCTCTCCAGGCTTGACCCCCTTGTCATCAACACCCACAGCCACTTCTCCTGGCTCCTACTCAATGCCATCAAGACCCTTGTCCAGCTCTCCAGGCTCCACCTCCTTGTCATCAGTGCCCTTGTTTCCCTCTACAGCCTCCACCTCCTTGTCATCAAGCTCCTTGTCCTCCTGTCCAGGCTCCTCCTCCTTCTCATCAATGTCTTCTGCCCCCTCTGCAGGCTCCAACTTCTTGTCATCAATAACCTTATCTGCCTCTTCAACTTCCTCCTCCTTGTCATCAAGCCCCTTTTCCTCCTCTCCAGGCTCCTCCTCCTTGTCCTCAATGCCATTGGCTGCCTCTCTATCCTCACTCTCCTTCTCATCAATACTCTGGGACCCCTTTCCAGGCTCCTCCTTCTTGTCATCAAGAACCATGTCTGCCTCTCCAGGCACCTCCTC
>NW_007252576.1:0-705 GCF_000164805.1 Carlito syrichta | reverse complement strand
CTAGGCCATCTCTCCAGGCTCAACCTCCTTGTCATCAACGCCCTTCTTAGCCTCTCCAGCCTCCTACTCCTTGTCATCAATACCCTTGTCCTTCTCTCCAGGCTCGTCCTCCTGGTCATCAATGCCGTTCTGCTCTCCGGCTGGTGCTCCTTGTCATCAATGCCCTCGGCCACCAATCCAGGCTCCTCCTGCTTGAAATCAACTCACTAAGCTGCCTCTCAAGGCTCCTTGTTCTTGTCAACAATACCCTCATCTACCTCTCCAGGTTCCCCCTCCTTGTCATCAACGCCATCAACCAACTCTCCAGGCTACCCCTCCTTGTCATTAATGCCCTCGGCCGCCTCTCCAGGATCCCCCTTCTTGACTTCAATGCCCTCAGCCATCTCTCCAGGCCCCTCCGCCTCAGCATCAACTTCGTTGACCTTCTCTCGAGTCTCCTCCTCCTGGTCATCAATGCACTTCTCCTCTTCTCCAGGCTCCCTGGCCTTGTCATCAACACCCTTGACCGCTTCTCCAGTCTCCTCCTCCTTGTCTTCAATGCCTTTGGCCATGTCTCCAGGCTCCTCCTCCTCGCATTCAAAACCCTTGACTGCTTCTCAAGGCTCCTACTCCTTGTCATCAACACCCTCATCCACCTCTCCAGGCTCCTCCTTGTCATCAACCCCCTTGGCCACATCTCCTGGCTCCTCCTCCTTGTCATCAACC
>NW_007252575.1:1858-3481 GCF_000164805.1 Carlito syrichta | reverse complement strand
CTGACTAGGAAGGTAGCTAGCTAATTAAGTCTGCTGTCTAGCCAGCTCGTTAGCTAGTTGTCAGCGAGTTAAGTGAGCTGGCTTGCCGGGTGGCTAGCTAGGTGTCTAGCTAGTTAAGCTAATTGGCTAGCCGGATGTCTATCTAGTTAAGTCAGCTAGTTAAGATAGCTGGATAGATGGCAGGCTAGCTAGGTTGCTGGCAAGATAAGCCGGTTGGTTAGCAGGCTGATTAAGTAGGTGGCCTAGATTTTTAATCAACTAGTTATGTCACCTTGCTTACCAGTTGGCTAACTAGTTAAGTCACCTCCTTATGTCAGTCGGTTAGCCAGCTTGCTAGCTAGTTGAAAAGCTAGTTATGTCAGTTGGCTAGACAGCTGGCTAGCTAGTTATTTCAGTTAGTTAATTCACCTGGCTAGCTAGATAACTAGCTAATTAAGTCAGCTAGCTTACTAGTTAAGTCAGCTAGATAAGTCAGCTAGCTAGCTAGAGAGCTAGCTAGACATCAAGCTAGTTATTTCAGCTAATATATTCAGCTGGCTTCCTAGGTAGCTAGCTAGTTAAGTCAGGTAGTTAAGTCAGCTGACTAGCCAGCTGGCTAGCTAGTAAGGTCACCTAATTAAACCAGCTCTTTAGACAGCTGGATACCTTGTTAGCTAGATAGTTCAGTCAGCTGACAAGAATGCGGGATATGTATATAGCTAACTAGTTACATCAGCTGGCTAACCACCTGGTTAGCTAGTGCTGTAAGCTAGTTAAATCAGCTGGCTCTACAGCTGGTTAATGAGTTTATTCACCTAGTTGAGTCAACTGACTAGCCAGCTGGCTAGTTCATTAATTCTGCTAGTTAATTCCAGTGGATATCCGTGTGTCTAGTTAGATAGTTAGTTAGTTAAACCAGCTGGCTAGCCGGACGGCAATCCAGTTAAGTCAGCTAGTTAAGTCAGCTAGATACCCAGTTGGCTAGCTAGGTCACTGGCAACATAAGCTGGCTGGTTAGCAGGCTGGTCAGGTAGATGGCCAGCTAGTTAAGCTGGCTGGTTAGCCAGCTGACCAACAGGGTGGCTGGCTAGTTAAGCCAGCTGGCAATCCGACTGTCCAGCCATTCGGGAGGCTATTTTAGTCGACTGGCTATCCAGTTGGTCAGCCTGCTAGCTAGCTAGCCAGCTGCCTAGCCAGTAGCCAGCCAGGTAGCTAGCTAGTTAAGACAGCTTGCTAGCCTTCTAGCCATCCAGGAAGCTAGCTAGTTAAGTCACCTGGTTAGCCAGCTAGCCAGACAACTAGCTAGTCAGCTATTTAAGACAGCTATCTAGCCAGTTAGCTAGTTAAGCCAGCTAGCAAGTCAGCTAAATATTTAGCTACCTAGTTAAATCAGATAGCTAGTCATTTTGCTAGTCAGCCAGCATGTTAAGTCAGCTAGCAAGTCAGCTAGCTATTCAGCTGGTTGAAGTCAGCTAGCCAGCTAACTACCCAGTTAACAAGCTAATTAAGCCACCTAGTTAGACAGCTAGATAGCTTGTTTGCTAGCTAGTTATGTCAGCTTGATAACCAGCTAGCAAGTCAGTAAGCTAGTTAAGTCAGCTGGCAAAACTGGTAGTTAGTTAGCTGACTAGTTGATTAGCAACT
>NW_007252575.1:0-1838 GCF_000164805.1 Carlito syrichta | reverse complement strand
CTAGCTAGTTAAGACAGCTTGCTAGCCTTCTAGCCATCCAGGTAGCTAGCTAGTTAAGTCACCTGGCTAGCCAGCTAGCCAGCCAACTAGCTAGTCAGCTATTTAAGACAGCTATCTAGCCAGTTAGCTAGTTAAGCCAGCTAGCAAGTCAGCTAAATATCTAGCTACCTAGTTAAATCAGATAGCTAGTCATGTTGCTAGTCAGCCAGCTTGTTAAGTCAGCTAGCAAGTCAGCTAGCTATTCAGCTGGTTGAAGTCAGCTAGCCAGCTAACTACCCAGTTAACAAGCTAATTAAGCCACCTAGTTAGACAGCTAGATAGCTTGTTTGCTAGCTAGTTATGTCAGCTTGATAACCAGCTAGCAAGTCAGTAAGCTAGTTAAGTCAGCTAGCAAAACTGGTAGTTAGTTAGCTGACTAGTTGACTAGCAACTCTGCTAGCTGGTCAGCTAACTAGTGGGATTGCTCGCTTTCTGTCAGGTCAGCTAACTAGTCGGCTCTCTCACCTGCCAACCAGTCAGCAAACTAGTTGGCTCGCTCGCTAGCCAACAGGTCAACTAACTTGTCAGCTCACTCGCAGGCTAACAGGTCAGCTAACTAGTCGGCTTCCTCAACAGCCGACTAGTTAAGTCAGCTCACCAGTTGGCTTGCTTGCTGATCGACTAGTTAAAGCACCTCACCCATCAGCTCACTGGCAGGACGACTAGTTATCTTGGCTAACTGGTCAGCTCAATCTTCTTTCGACTAGTTAAGTCTTCTGAGCTGTTGGTTCACCCATCAGCCGACTAAATTCAGCTGACAAGTCAACTCACTTGCTGGCCGATTAGTTAAGTCAGCTGACAATTCGGCTCACCCGCTGGCCGACTACTTAAATAAGCTGAGGATTCGGCTCATTCACCGACTGACTAGTTAACTCAGCTGACAAATCGGCTCACTCACTGGCCGACTTGTTAAGTCAACTCACCTGTCAGCTCACATGCAGGCTGACTAGTTAAGTCAGCTAATGGTCAGCCTACTAGCCAGTCAAATACTTGAGTTAGCTAACCAATCAGCCGACTTAGTCAACCAACTTGTCAGCTGATAAGTTAGCTCAGCTAACTTGTAAGCCCACTAGTTACACCAGGTAAATAGTTGGTTAACTAGTCGGCCGAACAGTTTCTCAGAAAAACAGCATGCCATCAAGTTAACTGAGGTAACTAGTGGGCCAATGCTTTAGTAAACGATTTGACCCAGCTAACTAGTCAGCCATCTAATCGACCAAGTTGTTATGACAGCTAACAAGTCGGCCATGTAGTCAGCCAACGAGTTAAACCAGCTAACTAGTCAGCCGACTCATCACCCAACAAGGTAAGTCACCTAGTTAACTTGTTAACCAACTAGTTAAGTCAGCTAATTTACTCGTTTATCAACTAGTTAAAACAGGTAGCTAACTCGTTAACCAACTCGTTAAATCAGCTAGCAATCTCATTAGCCAACTAGTTATGCCAGTTAACTAAGTCTGCTAGCTAAACAGCTAGCTAGCTAACTCAGATAGCTAAGTCAGCTAGTTCACTAATTGGCTAACTATTTAAGTCAGCTACTCAAGTCTGCTACCTAACTAGTTAGCCAATTAGTTAAGTTAGCTTGTTATTTAGCTAGTGAAATAGTTAGCTAACTTTTTAATTCAGGTAGTTAAGTCAGCAAGCTAACTAGTTAAGTCAGCCAGTTAATTCAGC
This sequence comes from Carlito syrichta, assembly GCF_000164805.1. Classification (NCBI taxonomy): domain Eukaryota; kingdom Metazoa; phylum Chordata; class Mammalia; order Primates; family Tarsiidae; genus Carlito; species Carlito syrichta. The sequence continues at coordinate 125 of NW_007252575.1, read as the reverse complement.
TAGCTAAGTAGTTAAGTCAGCTAGCTAGTAAGCTAGTTAAGTCAGCTTTCTTACTTAGTCAGCTGGTTCACACAGCTAGCTTGCCAGTTAGCTTGGGTTAAGTCAGCAGGTTGAGTCAGGTAGTT
>NW_007252574.1:0-7436 GCF_000164805.1 Carlito syrichta | reverse complement strand
TCAGCTGGCTAGACAGCTGGCTAGCTAGATATGTCACCTAGTTAATTCAGCTGGATAGCCTGATGGCTAGCTATGTAGCAAGCTAGTAAATTCAACTGGCTAGAAAGCAGGCCAGCTAGTAAACACAGTTATTTAAGACAGGTAGTGACCTAGTTAAGTCAGTTTGCTAGCTAATTAAATCTGATAGAAAAGTCAGCTGGCTATCCAGGTGGCTGGAGAGGTAGAGAGCTAGTTATGTCAGCTGGCTAGCCAGCAGGATTACTAGTTAATTCAGCTAGTTTAGTCACCTGGCTGGTCAGCTACCTAGCTTGATTATCAACTAGTTAAGTCAGTTGGCTAACCAGTTGGGTAGCTAGTTAAGTCACCTCGTTAAGTCAGTTGGCTAGCACGCTCGCTAGCTAGTTAAAAAGCTAGTTGTCATTTGGCTAGACAGCTGGCTAGCTAGTTACTTCAGCTAGTTAAGTCAGCTGTGTAGCTAGGTAGCTAACTAAGTCAGTTCGTTATGTCAGCTAGTAAATTCAGCTGGCTAGCTAGGTAGCTAGCTAGTTAAGTCAGCTAGTTAAGTCAGCTGGCTAGAGAGTTAAGTCAACTAGTTAATTCAGCTGGCTAGCCAGCTGCCTTTCTGCGTAGTTAACTCATTAATTCAGCTGGCTAGCCATCTGTGTAGCTCGTTAGGTCACCTAGTTAAGTCAGCTCGCTAACCAGCTGGATACCTTGGTAGCTGGATAGTTAAGTCTGCCTGCTATCATGAGGGATACATATGTAGTTAATAGTTAAGTAAGCTGGCTATCCACCTGGTTAGCTAGTGATGCCAGCCAGTTAAATCGGCTGCTAGTCACCTGGCTAATGAATTCAGTCACCTAGTTGAGTCAGCTAATTAGCCAGCTGGCTACCTGGTTAATTTTGCTAGTTAATTCAAGTGGCTATTCATCTGGCTAGCTTGGTAGCTAGCTAGTTAAGTCAGCTAGCTAGCCAGCTGGCTAGCTGGTTATGTCAGCTAGTTAATTCAACTGACTAGCCACCTGACTAGCTAGGTAGCTAGCTAATTAAGTCAGCTGGCTAGATGGCTAGATAGTTAGTTAAGACAGTGAGTTAGGTGAGGTTTTCTTATGGCTGTCTAGCTAGGTGGCTAGCTAGTTAAGCCAGCTGGCTGGTCGGATTGCTATCTAGTTAATTCAGCTAGTTAAGTCAACTGGTTAGCCAGCTTTCTAGTTAGGTGTCTGGCAAGTTAAGCAGGCTGGTTTGCAGTTGGTCAGGTAGGTGGTCAGCTAGTTAAACCAGCTGTCTAGCCGGCTGACCAGCAGTGCTGCTGGCTAGATAAGCCAACTGGCTATCCAATATCCAGTCAGCCGGCTTGCTATTTAAGCTGGTTGGCTAGCCAGCTGGCCAGTCTGCTAGGTAGCTAGCTGGCTGCCTAGCCTTCTAGCCAGCCAGGTAGGTAGCTACTTATGCCAGCTGGCTAGTCATCTAACCCACCAGGAAGATAGCTAATTATGTCAGCTGGCTAGCCAGCTAGCCAGCCAACTACCTCCTCAGCTAGTTAAGTCAGCTAGCTAGTCTGCTAGCCTAGTCAACTAGCTAGTTAAGTCAGTTAGCCAGCTAACTTGCCAGTTATCTAGCTAGTTAAGTCTGCTGGCTAGAAAGCTAGATAGCTTGTTTGCAAGCTAGTTATGTTACCTAGATAGCCAGCTAGCTAGTCAGCTAGCTAGTTAAGTCAGATACCAAATCAGCTACTCTCTGGCCGACTATTTAAGCCAGGTAATCGGTCGGCCGTCTAGCCAGCCAACAAATTAAGTAAATTAACCAATAGGCCGACTAGTCAGCCAACTTGTCAGCTGACATGTTAGCTCAGCTAACTTGTCAACCAATTAGTTAGACCAGTTAATTAGTCAGCGAATTAGTCAGCTGACTACTTAGGTCAGGAAACCAGTAGACAACTAATTAACCGAACTAACTAGTGTGCCAACTCGTCAGTCAACACGTTGACTCAACTAACTAGTCGGCCGACTAGATGTTCAACTTGTTAAGCCAGCTAACAAGTTGGCCAAGTAGTCAGACAATGTGTTACAAGAGCTAAGTTGTCTGCCAACTCATCAGCTACAAAGTTAAGTCACCTGGCTAACTCATTAACCAACTAGTCAAGCCTGCTAGTTAACTCGTTTCCCAACAAGATAAAACAGTTGGCTAACTCATTAACCAACTAGTTAAGTCAGTTAGCTATCTCGTTATCCAAGTAAAGTCAGCTAGCTGTCAGCTAGCTAAATAGCTAGCTAGCTAAGTCAGCTAGCTCATTAGTTAGCTGACTATTTAAATCAGCTACTTAAGTCTGCTACCTAACAAGCTAGCTAATTATTAAATCAGCTAGTTTTCAGCTAGTTAAATAGTTAGCTAACAATTTAATTCAGGTAGTTAAGTCAGCTAGCTAACTAGTTAAGTCAGCCAGTTATGTCAGCTAGCTAAATAGTTAAGTCAGCCAGCTAAGTCAGCTAGTTAAGTCATCTTTCTAAATTAGTCAGTTTGTTAATGCAGCTAGCTAGCTAGTGGGGTAATGGGTTATATCAGCAGGTGGGGTCAGGTAGTTAGCTAGTTAATGGGTTAAATCAGCTGGTTGAGTCAGCTAGCTAGCTAGTTATCAAACGGGATGACTCAGCTGGTTGAGTAGGCAAGCTAGCTAGTTGGTTAATGAGTAAAGTCAGCTGGATGAGTCATCTAGCTACCTAGTTAGCTAATGAGTTGTCAGCTGGTTGTGTCAGCTAGCTAGCTTGTTAGCTAATGAGTTAAGTCAGACGATTAAGTCACCTAGCTAGCACGTTAGATAACGAGTAAGATAACTACTTAGCTAGCTCGTTAACTCAGCTACATTGCTTGCCAGCTAACTAAGTCAGCTTGTTATCTAGGTAGCTAGCTAGTTACCTAAAAATTTAAGGCAGCTGACTAGCTAGGTAGAGAGCTAGGGAAGTCAGTTTGCTAGCTAGCTGGTTAGCTGGTTAATTCAGCTAGTTAACAGATCTGGCAAACCAAATGGCAACGTAGGTAAATAGATAGTTAAGTCAGCTAGTTATCTACCTGGCTAGCTAGTGATGTCTGTGAGTTAAGTAGCTGGCTAGCCAACTGGCTAGCTGGTTAAGTCAGGTAGTTTAATCAGCTGTCTAGCCAGCTGGTTATGTATGTAGCTAACTGGATAAGTCAGCTTGTTGGCTGGCAGGCTAGCTGTTGAATGCACCTAGTTAATTCTGCTGGCTAGACTGCTGGCTAAGTAGGTAGCTAGCTAGTTATGTGAGCTGGCTAGCCAGCTTGCTAGCATAAGTCACCTAGTTAAGTCAGCTGGCTAGCCATCTGGCTAGGTAGGTAGCCAGCTAGTTAAGTCAGCTGGCTACCAATGACTAGCTGCTTAAATCAGTTAATTAAGTCATCTGGCAACCAGCTGGCTAGCTAGTTAAGTCAGCTAGTTGAGTCGGCTGTCGAGCTAGGTAGCTAGCTTGTTAAGTCATCTAGATAAGTCAGCTGGTTAGTTAGTTAGCTATCTAGTTAAGTCAACTAGTTAAGTCAGTTGGCTAGCTAGTTAAGTCAGTTTGTTAAATCAGCTGGCTAGCCAGCTGCCTATCAGGGTAGCTATCTAGTTAAGTCATGGGCTAGCCAGCTGGTTAGCTAATTATTTCACCTAGTTAATTCTGTTTACTGGCCAGCAGGTTAGCTAGGTAGTTAAATAGTTAACTCAGCTCACAAGCCAGTAGGCTGTGTGGGTAGGTAGCTACTTAAGTCAGTTGCCTAGTCTTTAGGCTATCTAGTTATGTCAACTAGATAAGTCAATGGGCTAATCAGCTTTCAAGCTAGGTAGATAGCTAGTTAAGTCTGCTGGCTAGGCAGCTGGCTACATCGTTAAGTCAGCTAGTGAAATCAGCTGGCTAGTCTGCTGGATAGCTAGGTAGCTAGGCAATTAATTCAGGTGGCTAGACAGCTGGCCAGCTAGCTAAGTCAGTTACTTTAGTCAGCTGACTATTCAGCTGCATAGCTAGTTAAGTCAGCACATTAATTCAGTTGTCTAGCCAGCTGACTAGCTTTTTAAAAATCTATTTACGTTAGATGGGTAGACAGCTGGCTCTCTAGTTGTTTCAGCTAGTTAAGTCAGCTGGCAAGCTATGAAACTAGCTAGTTAATTCAGCCAAATATGTCAGTTAGCTATCTAGTTAAGTCAGCTAGTTAAGTCAGCTAGCTAGCCAACTTGCTACTTTGGTAGCTAGCCAGGTATGTCAGTAGTCCAGCAGGTTGGCTAGCTAGTTAAGTCACCTAGATAAGTCACCTAGTTATGTCAGCGGACTAGCCAGTTGGCTAGGTAGGTAGCTTGATAATTAAGTCAGTTGGCTAGACAGCTGGCTAGCTATATATGTCACCTAGTTAATTCAGCTGGATAGCCAGCTGGATAGCTATGTAGCAAGCTAGTTAATTCTACTGGCTAGAAAGCAGGCCAGCTGGTTATGAGAGCTAGTAAAGTCAGCTGGCTAGCAAACTGGCTAGCTAGTTATTGACCTAATTAAGTCAGTTGGCTAGCCATCTTCCCAGCTAATTAAGACAGCTAGTAAATTCAGCTGGCTATCCAGGTTACTAGAGAGGAAGAGAGGTAGTTAAGTCAGCTGGCTAGCCAGCTGGATAACTAGTTAAGTCAGCTAGTTTAGTCACCTGGCTGCCCAGCTGCCTACGTCGTTAATCAACTAGTTAAGTCAGCTGGATAACCAGCTAGCTATGTAGTTAAGTCACCTCATTAAGTCTGTTGCCTAGCCATCATGCTAGCTCATTAAAAAGCTAGTTAAGTCAGATGGCTAGACAGCTGGCTATCTAGTTATTTCAGCATGTTAAATCAGCTGACTAGCTAGTTAGCTAATTAAGTCAGCTATTTATGTCAACTAGCTAGGTAGTTAAGTCAGCTAGTTAATTCGGATAGTTAACTAGCTAACTAGCTAGCTAGTTATTTCAGTTATTATAGTCAGCTGGCTAGTTTGGTAGCTACCTAGTTAAGTCAGCTAGTTAAGTCAGCTGGCGAGCTAGTTAAGTAAGCTAGTTAAGTCATCTGCTTAGCCAGCTGCCATCTGGCTAGTTAGTTAAGTCACCTAGATAAGTCAGCTCACTAGTCAGCTGGTTAGCTAGTTAGTTAGGTAATTAAGTCAGCTGGAAAGCCAGCGGATACATAGGTAGCTAGCTAGTTAAGTCAGCTGGCTAGCCACCTGGCTGGCTAGTGATTTCAGCTAGTTAAGTCACTTGGCTAACCACCCGTCTAGGTAGGAGGCTAATTAATTGTCAGTGGCTAGCCAGCTGGCTAGCTAGTTAAGTCAGTGAGTTAAGTGAGCTGGTTAGGGATCAGGCTAGCTAGGTGACTGGCTAGTTAAGCCAGCTGGTTAGTTGGATGTCTATCTAGTTAAGTCAGCTAATTAAGTCAGCGGGTTAGCTGGCTGGTTAGCTAGGTGCCTGGCAATTTATGCCGGCTGGTTAGCAGGCTGGCCAGGTATATGGCCTGCTAGTTAAGCTAGCTGGGTAGCTGACTGACCAGCAGGGTGGCTGGGTATTTAAGCTGGTTTGTTCTCCAACTGTCAGACATCCGGCTGGCTATTAAAGCCAGCTGGCTAGTCAGCTGGCCAGACCGCTAGCTAGCTAGGTGGCTGCCTAGCCAGCTAGTCAGCCAAGTACTAGCTAGTTAAGCCAGCTAGCCAGCCAACTATCTAGTCAGCTAGTTATGTCAGCTGGGTAGCCAGCTAGCTAGTTAAGTCAGGCAGCAAGGCAGCTAACTATTCAGCAAGTTAGTTGTCAGCTAGCTACTCAGGTTGCTAGTCAGCTCTCTAGTTATGTCAGCTAGAGAATCAGCTAGCTAGTCAGCTAGATAGTTAAGTCAGCTAGCCAGCTAACTAGCCAGTTAGCTAGTTAGTTAAGTCAGCTATCTAGAAAGATAGATAGCCTGTTTGCTGGCTAGTTATGTCAGCCTGATAGACAGCTAACTAGTTAAGTCAGCTAGCAAATCAGCTAGTTACTTAGCTAACTAGTTGGCTACCATCTCAGCTACCTGGTCTGCTAATTAGTGGGCTCACTCGCTTTCCATCAGGTCAGCTAACTAGTCGGCTCACTCGCCAGCCAGCAGACAAACTCACTTGTAGGCTTGTTTGCAGGCCAACAGGACAGTTAACTAGTTGGCTTGCTCACCAGTCATCTAGTTAGTTAGCTCACTGGTAGGCTGTCTCACTAGCTTACTAGTTAAGGCAACTCACCCTTCGGCTCACATGCCAGTCGAGTAGTTAATTTGGCTCACCTGATGGCTCACTAGCCAGACAACTAGGTAAGTCTTCTGACTAGACATCTCACTCGCCAGCCAACTAAAGTCAGCTGAACAATCAGCTCATTTGCCAGGAAACTATTTAATTCAGCTGATCAGTTAGCTCATTCGCTGGCCGACTAGTTATGTCAGCTGACCACTCGACTCACTTGCCAGCAGACTACTTAAGTCGGGGCATCTGTTGGCTCACTTGCTGGCCGACTAGTTAAGACAGCTAACCGGTAGGCGGACTAGACAGCCAAGTAGTTAACTAAGCTAACCAATTGGCTGACTAGTTGGCCCACTTTTCAGTCAACATGTTAGCTAAGCTAACCAGTAGACCGAATAGTTAGGCCAGCTAACTAGTTGGCCAGCTAGTCGTCTGACTAATTCGGTCAGCAAACCAGCCAGCCACCTGGTTAAGCGAGCTAGCTAGTGGGCCAACAAGTTAGTCAACTAGTTAACCCAGTCAACTAGTCGGCCGACTATTCAGCCGACATGTTAAGGCAGCTAACAAGTCAGTCGAGTAGTCAGCCAACGTGTTTAACCAGCTAAGTAGTCAGCCAACTCATCAGCCAAAAAATTAAGGCACCTACCTAACTCATAAACCAACCAGCTAAGTAAGCTAGCTAACTCATTCAACTACCAGTTAAAACAGTTAGCTAATTCATTAACCAACTCGTTATATCAGCTACCTACCTCGTTAGCCAACTAGTTAAGTCAGCTATCTAAGTTAGCTAGCTAACAAGGTAGCTAGGTAAGTCAGGTAGCTAAGACAATTAGCTCTCTAGTTAGCTGTCTATTTAAGTCAGCTACTTAAGTCTGCTACCTAACTAGATAGCTAATTATTAAATCAGCTAGATTTCAGCTAGTTAAATAATTAGCTAAATATTGAATTCAGGTGGTTAAGTCAGCTAGCTAATGAGTTAAGTCAGCCAGTTAAGTTAGATAACTAAGTCGTAAAGTAACCTAGTAAGTCAGCTAGTTAAGTCAACTTTCTAATTTAGTCAGTTGTTTGAGACAGCTAGCTAGGTACTTAACTAATGGGTTAAGTCAGCACGTTGAGTCAGGTATTTGCTAGTTAACTAATGGGTTAAGTCAGCTGATTGAGTCAGCTAGCTAGTTAGCAAAGGAGTTGAGT
>NW_007252573.1:0-10023 GCF_000164805.1 Carlito syrichta | reverse complement strand
TAAAACTGTAACTCCTAGCTGGGCTCTCTGACTCAGCTGTAATCCCACGCCTTTGGGAGGCTGAGGTGAGTGGATTGCCTGAGACTGCGGGTTCGAGACCCACCTGGGCAGCGAGACCTCATCTCTACAATAAATCAAAAAATCAGCCAAGCGTTGTAGTGCATGCCTGTAATTCCAGCTACTCGGAAGGCTGAGGCAGAAGGATCGCCAGAGCCCAGCAGGTCGAGGTTGTGGTGGCCAGGAGCGGCCACTGCACTCCAGTCTGGACGACAGAGTGAGACTCCAACTCAAAAAAATAAAAAATAAAAAAGCTGTAACTCCTAAAATTAAAAGTAGTCAAAAATCTTTTCTGTCTTTCTAAAAGAGCATTAGCTTCTGTTGGGAGCCAACATCTATAGCTACATGGCTGAGGCCTGTAAAGGCCCATCTGGAAGATTGCCTCTGACACAGGATATCAGTTATACCTATAATATTGGCGTGTGATTAGTGACCAGTGTGCATGCATGGCAGTAAAACTTATAAGGAAATCTCAATACACCTGATGGAAAGTGCATAGCAGAATTATTTCTCTCTGTCTTTCTAAGTTTTACTTCTTTCTAGATATTTTTTAACTTCTATTTCCTGGTAGACTGGTTAGTCAGCTTTGGAAAGCGGTTTCCCCTATGGCTAAGATTAGAAACTAAATTACCATGATAGTTTTGCCGCCCTGCCCCTAGCCAGGTAGAACATTTTCTTTTGTTGCGTTAATTACCGAAACTCTGTCTGCTTCAGCCCATGGCCGCCATCTTGGCAGCTCTGCATTTCTTTGTTCAAGAGTGTGACAGCTACTATTTGATTTTTAGAGTAGACTTGTTAGGACAAAATATATACATATACACTCATAGTTGCGTAAATCTATGCTTACTGTTTTGTTTCCTTTTGCTACATTATTCAAATATAATAGTTACTATACGATTTATAAAAGAATTAATGATGAGGTATTAGCTTAATAGGATATAGCATAGTATTAAAGTTCAATCACTAGATCATATAAAAATTAAAGTTTAGACATATGAAACATATGAATTATAGTAAAGTTTTGTAGTTTAAGAATAAGTTTTAACAGAGTTGTAAGGCATTACGTTAAATCATAATAGGTTAATAGTATAACTGACAGTTAAGTCATTTAACTAAACATAGATTATAGTATAGTGTTAAGTTGATAATATTAATCATTAAAAATATTGGGAGTCAGTGAACTTGGATTGAACCTAGAGTTAACTTAGAAAAGTTTTTTGTATTAATCAGGGTATAGAACAAAGAGTATAATATGAATGATTCATTGAACATTATGGAAAACACTTTGAACGATTTGTATTGAAATTGTGTACCTGTGACCTTAATGTAAGCACGACAGGCATCATAGAATTCGAATTGTTTGCTTGGAAATTGCAGATCTCATGGTGGTCTTGTGATGCATAGTTTGTAAAGCACGGAACTTGTATGCCCCCAGTGATTATCACACTGCTGGAGGGTATAGAAAATGGTATATAAGTTGGAAGGAGTCCGAATAAAATTTGGCTTCAGTCCTGATCAGACTGTTCCCAGAAGAACTACCTCTGAGTGGTCTCTTCTCGCTGTCCAGATTCTCTGGTGCGGGTCCTAACCCACCCTTGGTCAGTGCTGGTCACCGACAAGCTTCATACAATATCTGTAAACCATATGCATCATAACAACGAGATGACAATTATACAAGAATCATCAAATAAGATGGCTGCTCAAGAATAACAAAACCTTCGTAAAAGGCTTTAGTTAAACAATTAGTTAAAAATACACCCAGTACAAGACACCTTATAAACATTGCTATGATACTCAATTTTAACAACTTAGTACTTATTTCATACTAAAAACAAGTAAGAGAACTGCAAGCATCCCTAATGTGGTACTTCTGAGTTTTTCCAACAGGCCTAGACAGGCTGACTGGTTGAAGGGCTGCGAGAGCTCTCTACAAATGAGGTTGAATGGCTTGTCTGGTACCCATTCATTGGAGTGCCTCCTAGTTCCAGCAAGCATAGAGCCATTAAAACCCCAGTCACTAATATATAGTCTTTCACCAGGTACAGTATAGTCCACCTTAGAGTTATAAGCACGGTCTCTCAATTTCAGGAAGCCAGTATCTTTCTGGATGAGTGACCAGTCCTTTTCCATATCATTGAAGGGGCAAGCAGGTACACTGAGAGATGGTGTCCATTAAACACAATTGAACAGTTAGGGTCACAGCTGTGATTGAGCAAAGACATACTAGGATACAGGCCAATATCCACTTCCTGCATCTCTGCAGTACAGATGGTGAAAGAGTTGCAGATGACCTTGTCCTGGGTTTGGCATCAGATACAGTCACACTTAAAGCAATATTGGTCCCTCAGCTGCTTTCGGCACTCCTCACTGGTCATCAGCATATCCAGGTAGCAGATGGTGAGCTCTTCTCCCACCTCGATGTCTCGGACTGCACACAGTAAATTTGTCTTATGTTTTTGGTCTTGCATTCTTTTCTCCTACCAGTTGTTAAAGACTTTAAAGGCTGTGTCCAATAGTTATAGTTGAGGGGTTTGTGGGCCCTTTTCTAATTTTTGGAGTTTGCACCAGTGCCGACTGAGAGATAAAATACATCCAAAAACTTGTCCTTCCAGTCTAGTCTGCTTATTAACACCTATTTTGTAGTTAGCTAACAGGATTCACTTATATGATTCCTTTATTCCATCTGGGAAAGATGAACTTGAGAGAAATTTATCATAAGAAGACAACAAAGAAGAATTTTTAACATCCTTTTGTCTGAGCCACGCCCTTGAGAAGAGGGGGTTTAGAAGTCTGGAGGTTGGGGTTAGGTGCTATGACCTTTGGCACCCACCCCTTCTCCAAATGTAAAAGAGAAAGACTGGAGGCTGGGATCAGGTGCTGTGGTCTTTGGCATCTGCCCCTTCTCTGAAGGTTAAAGAGAAAGACTGGAGGCTGGGGTCAGGTGCCATGGCCTTTGGCACCTGCCCCTTCCCTCCGAAGGTAAAAGAGAAAGACTGAGAGTCACAGCTAGGTGCCACAGCCATAGACGCCTGCCCTTCCTTCCCAGATAAAGGCGAAGGGACTCACAGAACAGATTACAAGAAACAAGAGTAGTAGGGACGGCAGGAATTGGAGTTGTAGGAGGAATAGGAGAGGACAAAGGAAGTGAAAACCCTTATTTTGTTTACATCTTTCTCTGGTCTATTCCTTTGATTCAACAGGATTCATACCACCCATCTCAGTCTTTGGGTAGGCCAATACCAGACTGGTCTTTCCTCTCTACAACCTGAACAGGTCCTTTTATGCCCTTCTGTTCCTTCTAAGTCCCTTTAAGGGATAGCATCCTATTTGTAGCATTTGCACTGACACCTTGCCATTTGGACTATACAGAAGCATGCCAACTTGAGCAAGAATATTGTGTCCCCAAAGTGTAATGGGGATGGAAGGAATGATATAAGGACAAATGGTTCCTGAAGTTTTGTTATCTGTCCAATTTAAGATTTGATAACTTTTGGCTACAGAGGGTGCTCGACCAATACAAATGAGTCCTGATGGGGCTACTTGTGTTGGCCAGGAAGACGGCCAGTCTTTCCCAGCAATACAAGAAACTTCAGCCCCTGTATCTAGCAGACTTTTAATTTTAACTCCCTGAATATATAAATCTTTTAGAGGTCTGGAGTTAGTAATTTCCTTGGATAAGTTTAGTTGGTTGTCAACTGACTCATATATTCCTTTTCCTAACAACATATTGCTAGAAATATGAAACTGATTTGGATCCCTCTGCTAGTTAACAGCCCTCTGGATCCTTACCTGATCTTCAAATTCAGTTTTCCATAGTAAATAGGCTCCCCCTGACAAACAGCTTTTAGCAAGTTGTTGCTAATCTTGTGGTGTCATCCACCGAGTGGCAAATTGTTCCATAATAGTAATAGTATAAGGAGCCATAGGACCATACTGAGTACAAGCCTCTTTAAGTTCCTTCATTAATTTATATGGTAGCAGCTCCCAGTGAGGTGCCTCGTTTACTGTGTCTTCTTCCATATAAATTACTGGAAAGCAAGAAGACAAGGTAAAATCTCCCTTTTTCTTAGCCTTTTTTCTGGCTCCCTGCATACTTACATTAGCTGGAGACACATACCCAGGTGTGAATTTCGGTGTTTTCACCTTATTTCCAGTAAAGAGTATGGGAGGAGGTACCTTGCCAACATTACCAGGATTTTTTCGCTTATGATACCCAATCACTTCTTCCTCCAACTCCATTTTCTCCTCGGGAAAAAATTGATCATCTAAAGGAGGCACCGAGGCTAGGCAGCAGGGGAGTGACTTTATTTTTGGCCGGTATTTTGGAGGAATCATACTGTGGGTTTAAAACATCCTGGATAATATTCCATAAAGCTAGGGCATACAAAATGCAAGAGGCAAGCCAATCGGTTCCTCTATTGGACAATATGTGCAAAATACTAGTAGACATGTTCCTTGCTTTAGATTCACTCTGGCCCATGATTCAATCATGTCTCTTAAACTGCTCACCCTTCCTTGCTCTGCCTGTCTCTACAGAGGGGTCCCTAGCAACCTGGGTGAGGTCCTATCCCTCCCGAAAAAGAAAAAGTAAGCTTACCTTGAGGCCCCACATCGGGCACCACTTGCTGAAGACCAGCTTCAGCCGGGTTCAGGGTACCCGAATGGTGGAGACGGCATCGGCGATTGGGGGGAAAAAGAAAGAGAGAAAGAGAGAGAGAGAGAGAGAAAGAAAGAGACTGGACTCCAGTCTAGTGCAGAAGCCATGTGTGTTTTGGGGAATTACAATGGGTCTTTTATACACAAAGTCAGATTTGGGAGGGGCATCCCCCAACCACCAGAAACCTTAATCCATGAAAACTTAATCAATGATTGCCTTTAAACCCTTTTCATATGATAATCTTAAAATCCCATAACAAAAGATAACCTAATCTGTGACTGACATATTCTATAAACCTTTTTCATCCTAAGCTGATTGATTTATGCCAAGTTAAACAATTCTATAGAAGCCTAAGTATTTACTTTACAAACTAAAGTGGCCTATCCCAGAATGTTTGGAATGTGGCCCAGTCCAAAGTTCACAGTGGGCTACCTGCAAGTAACCCAGCCGCATTCTTTCAACAAAATGGCTGTCTTCTAAAACTATATTCTACAATTTACACCTTCAATAAATCCTAAGATCATGACCAAGAAGCCTGTGACCAATACTAAGGCTCTAGATGTGACACGAGTTTGAATTATAAGTTGTGTGAAAGCCAAAACTGCAGTTTGTGGAAGACTGGGAGCAATGAGCTTCTAAAGTTAGCTTGTGTTCATCCCGGTCTCAGAGTTTTAATGTTTTGAGCTCACAGGAGCTTAATCTGGTTAGTGCTGAGTAGAAAGGGGAGGAAATGGGGTCAATATCTCCCGAACTCATCCTAGTGGTCTCAGCGTCAATGGCCCTTCCTGATCCCTAACACTCAGTGGGCCTCCGTGGCTGGCTCCCAACATAGTAAGAACTGCCTCTCCTTCGTTATGCATGCCCCAGTGACTGATCCACCTCCTGTCCCCTGGTCGTGCATTGTGATGTGTTCCCCCAGTGATTATTTTTCCTCTGTGATGGGTTCCTAGGGACTTGGCTTGATCTGTGATGGGTGTCCCAGTTACTGGTGCTCCTCTGTGATGCTATCCCTGTGATTTCCCCTCATCCTAATGGGTGTCACAGTGACTGGCACCCCTCTAAGATTGGTACGTCAATGACAGGCCCTTGTATCTGATGGGTGCCTCAGTTTCTGGTCTTCCTCTTTGCTGGCTGCCTCAATGTCAAGACTTCCTCTGTGATTACTGCCCCATTGATTTGCCTTCCTGTGACTGACCCTCATATGATATTGCTTCATCTCTTCCTGGATACCTCTGTGATGGATGTTCCAGTGACTAGACCTCCCCTGTGATGGATACCTCAGTTACTGGTCCTCCTCAGTGATAGGTGCCTGAATGACTTGCTCTTCTCTGTGATGGTATCCCAATGACTGGTCCTTCTCTGTGATAGATTCCTCAGTAATTAACACCTCTGTGCTGTTGCGTCAGTGACAAATCATCTTTTGTGATGGTTGCCCCAGTGACTGATCCACCTCTATAATGGATTCACTATGACAGGATCTCACAGGTGAAGGATACCTCAGTGACCGGCCATCCTCTGTGATTTTGACACATTGGCTCCTTTTTTTGATCATTTCCCAGTGAGTGACTTTCCCCCAGAATTATTATCATAGTGCTTAACACTCTTCTTTCCTGGAAACTCAAGTGACTGACTCTGCTTGTTGATGTATGACCCAGTGACTGGCCCCCTCCAAGATGGGTGCCCTACTAACTAGCCCTCTACTGTGATGAATGACTCAGTGACTAGCCCTTCTATGTAATTTATGCCTCAGTGACTTGCCCACCTGTTAATGAGTGCCCCAGTGAATGGTAATGCACTGAATTGGGTGACTACATGACTGACTGTCTTCTGGAACTGGTGCTTCAGTAACTGCCTCATCCGTGTGGTTTGCCAGAGTCACTGGACATAATATTTAGTTGAACCTCAAGACTAGGTTCTCTCTGTAAACTGTGCCCCAGTAAATTGACCTCCTTATAATTGCTTTCCAAGTACCTTGCCTTCCTTTGATTTGTGATTCAGTTATTCCCTTTCTGTATGATAAGTGCCTCAGTGACTGGTCTTCATATGTTACAGGTGCATCAGTGATTGGCTGCCTTCAGTGACGGTGCCCCAGTAACTGGTCATCATCTGTGATGGTTGGGTCAGTGACTAGTCATCCTCAGCAATAGGTGCCTCAATTTCTGGATCTTCTCCTTGAAACTTGTCTCAGTGATTGACTTACCTCTGTGATTGGAACCCCAGTAAGTAATGTCCTTCTGTGATGGTTGCCCCAGTGACTGGTTATTCACTATAATATGTGTTCCATAATTGATACTCCTTTGTGTGTATTCTCCAGTGACTGGCCTCCTTTATGTTTGGTGCCTCAATAATTAACCCTTCTCGATAATGGTTGCCATGAAGTCTAGCATTCTTCTACCATATGCTCTCCAGTGAATGAATTTCCTCTGTGATGCAAGTCCCAGTGACTGACCCACGTTTTTTATGGGTGCCCCAGTTGCTTGCTTTCCTATGAGTTCCCTGGCACAGTTAATAAACTTCCTCTGTTATGATGCCACAGTGAATAGTCTTTCAACATGATGTGTGTCCCAGTGACTAGTGCTCCTCTGTGAAGGGTGCCTTTGTTACTTGCTCTCCTTTGTGATGAGTGTCCACTCTGTTATTGGCACCTCCTCTGTTAAGGGCACTCAAATGACTGTACCTCCAATGTGATTTGTTCTCAATGACTGGCTATCCTCTGTGGTGATGGTTCAGTGGCTAGCATTCTACTATGATGGATACCTCATTGACTTTCCCTCTTCTATATTTGGTGCTTCATTGATTGTCCTACATTATGATGAGTTTACAGTGACTGGCTTTTCTCTGTAATCAGAGTACCAGTGACTTGTCCTCATGTGTGATAAATACGCTAGTGATGACCTTATATGCCCCATGATTTTCCTTCCCTCTTACAGGTGCTGCAGTGATAAGTCCTACTCTACTCTGTGATGGTTGCTTTATTGACTAACTCTAAACTGTTATAAGTGGCTTAGTGACTTGGTCTCTGTGAGTAGTGCCCAATTGACTAGGCTTTCTATATGATATGTAACCAGTCACTCATCATCTTCCATAATGGGGGTCCCAGTATTGGGAACCCATTTGGAAGAAGGGAATTCACTGGGGCACCAATCAGAGAGGAGACTCAGTCACTGAGGCACTCATTACAGAGGGAGGCCAGTCACTAGGGCAACCATCACAGAGAAGGGGCAGTCATTGCAATTTACATCACAGAGGAGAGCCAGTCACTTGAGCACTCATGATAGAAGAGGGTTATTCACTAGGGGATCCATTATGGAGGAAAAACTCCCACAGGGGCACTGAGCAAAAAGTAGGGCCAATCAATAGGCACCAAACAAAGAGGATGGCCAGTCACTGAGAAACCCATGACATGAGAGAGCCCGTCAAGCAGAACCCATTATTTAGGAGTGCCGGTTACTGGGGCATCCATCACAAAAGGAGTTTTGTTACTCAGGCACCCATCACAGAGGATTTCTAATTAGTGAGACACATCACAGGAGTTATTGGGAAACCATAACAAAGGAGAGTCATTCATTGATGACTCTCCTCTGACATTCACTGATAAGAGATGAGAGTCATTCATCGCAGAAAAGGGCAGGTAACTGAGGTAGTCATGCCTGAGGAGGCCCATGATTCATTCGCTGAAGCACTCACATATAGGTAAGTCAGGCACTGAGGCACTTATCCCAGAAAAAGGACAGTCAGTGTTCAACCAATAGGAAGAGGGCCAGTGACTGGGGACCAATCACAGAGGAAAACAAGTTATTGAGGCACTCAGCAAAGAGGAGTGTCAGAAACTGAGGCACATATCACAGAGGAGGTCTCATCATAGAGCCACCCATCCCAGAAGGGGGCCAGTCACTAGCACCCATTAGGAAGAGGGGCAATCACTGGAGCATGGATCACAGAGGAGGGCAAGTCACTGGTATGCCCATCACAGATCAAACTCAGTCCCTGGACACCCATCACAGAAGAGGTTGAATCACTGGGAAACCCATCACATTTTAGGACCAATCATTCATGCACTCAATAGGAGAATGGCCAGTCGTTGGAGAACCCATCACAAGGGAGATGTATTATAGAGGAGAGATCTTTACTAAAGAACCCATGATATAAGAGGGCACGTCAGAAGAGCACACAATATGGAGGAAGGCTGGTCAACTGTAGAACCCATCACAAAGGATTACTTGTCACTGTGACACACATCAAAGAGCAGTGCCCATCACGGGCATCACAGATTTGGCCTAGCAGGCAACTCACAGTTGACCCAGTCACTGGGGCATCCACCATAGAAGAAGGTTTCTCACTGGTGAACCCATCAGAGTGGAGGCCAGTCAGTGCGGCACCAAATAGGAGGAAGATAAATCATTGGAATGCTTTTTCTTTGTGGAACTTAATCAAAGATACTTTAGACCCCCAGCAGGATTGTGAGAAATTTCCTTCCAAAAAGGCCATTGATAATGATGAGGAAGATGAAGAAACTTTTCCTTTTGCTGCTGCCTCTGCACCTCAAAATTATGATGATAAATTATCCCCACAGGACACGGCACGTTTGGAGAATGAAGCCACAAATTACCACGGTAACAATTACCTTAATAACACTAATCTACCTCTTCCACAGGTCCCTCTCCATAAGGCAGAGGTAAGAAAGCTAAACCTCACAACTGGCAGTGCCCCTGCCCCTCCTTTTCTTTTTGGAATACAGGCTGCTCGAGCAGAGGCAGAGAAGGAAGGAGATTTCAGTTTATCAGCATGTTTTCCAGTGGCAATTACTGACGTTGATGGAGTGGGCAATGGCAGCCTTTACCTTACAAGTTGGTAAAAGAATTAAAAGAGGCCAGTTCACAATATGGTCCTTTGGCTCCCTATACTCTTACTATTTTAGATCAGTTCGCTTCTCACTGGATGACTGCTTCTGATTGGCAACAGTTGGCTAAAACCTGCTTATCTGGAGGAGCCTATTTACTGTGGAGAACAGAGTATGAAGATCAGGTGCAAATTCAGATGGCAAAAAATCAAAATCGGCCGCCACATACATGTGTTATTGTTAAAGATATGCTGATAGGTACTGGGCAGTATGCCACATACAACGCTCAAGCAGTTTTCCCTAGAGAAGTGTACGCTCAAATAAGCTACTGTGCTTCTACGACTTGGAGAAACTTGCCTGCTGATTCCACTCTTTCTTTGTCTGAGATAAAGCAAAAGGCAGATAAAAACTACAAGGATTTCATCTCCAGACTAACCACTGCTGTCAAACGGGTAATTATTAGTGAAGG
>NW_007252572.1:4334-5241 GCF_000164805.1 Carlito syrichta | reverse complement strand
AGTGAAAGTCTCACTCGGTCACCCAGACTGGAGTGCAGTGGCCGCTTCCGGCCACCGCAGCCTCGACCTGCTGGGCTCTGGTGATCCTTCCGCCTCAGCATTCCAAGTAGCCGGAATTACAGGCATGCGCTACCATGCCCAGCTGATTTTTTGATTTATTGTAGAGATGAGGTCTCGCTGCCCAGGCGGGTCTCGAACCCGCGGACTCAGGCAATCCACTCACCTCAGCCTCCCAAAGGCGCGGGATTACAGGCTGAGCCACCAAGCCCGGCTACTATGTACTTTTAATGGTAACCAGGAATCATGGAATTCACGTCATTAGAAAAATTCTGAACATCTGTCTTTTGATATATTGAATTTGGAATCCACATCGACAGGAAAAATCATGGCATCTTTCTGAGAACGAAAAGGAAATTCAGTTGTAGGAGTTCTCATATTCCGGAATCTACAGGGACTCTTGATAAGGTTTAATCAGCAATCTGGGCTTCTGTATCCAAACATTTTCAGAGCCAGATGCTCCATGGATACACTAAATCTGTCATTACAGATCCTCAGGATCTTTGTGTTCCACTTGTTAGTTGTAATCAAAGATCTGGTCCTACAAATCCTTTTGTTTCCTGGGAACATCTACAACCATAATCGTATTCCCAAGAAACAAAGGTATATTTTTACAAAATTCCACGACGCAGGTGACCTCAAAGTACCAAAATTTCTTGTTGGTGGGCAGGTAAGAATTGGAATCTTGGGTTTGGAAGATTCCACATTTTGGGGAGGTCTTGTTAAGGGGAACCAGGAATTTTGGGTTCCACTTCCCAAGGAACATTATGCACGTCTTTCTCTTGATATCCAAAAAACTGGAATTCTCGGTCTCCAGGAACTGTCTCAGCATCCTGAAGAATGAAGCAGG
>NW_007252572.1:2145-3269 GCF_000164805.1 Carlito syrichta | reverse complement strand
GGTCAGATTCCCGGAAAAAGTATCATCTTGCCGTATTTGGAATATCTTTGGTCTTAAGATGAACTTGGCAATCCTTAAATTTCCGTTTGTACTTTATTTGCAGAGGGGGCGGGAATCTTGCACTTGCCAAATATTTAGTACGAATTATTAAAATGTAACCAGGATTCATGGATTCCACGACCCTAGGAAACATCTGGGCATCTGTATTTTTGTAAACAGAGTTTTGGAATCCACATAGACAGGGAAAATCAGGAAATCATGCTGGGAACAGAAAGGGAATCCGGTTCTTGGAGTTCTCAATTGCCTAAATCTACAACGTCTCTTGATAAGTTTTAATCAGCAATCTGGTCTTCTATGTCGCCACATATTTACTGTTTCTTTTGAAAATGGACCTGGAATCTTGGGTCCCAATTCCTCAAGAAATTGATGGGAGTCTTTCTCTTGATATCCTAGCAACTGGAATTCTAGGTCACCAGGAAATATCTTGGCATCTTGCTGAGAATGAAGCAGGAATTTCAGTAATGGGAGTCCTCATATACAGAACACTCATGACCTGTTGCTATGGAAGAATATGGAATCTTGCTTACACGAATCCTCTATCCCAAAATCCTACACAACGTCTGGCTAAGAGATAACCACCATTCAGGTTTTGGAAGTAGGAATCTGGATAATGGGAGTCCTCATATACAGAAAATTGCACTTTCTATTGCTAAAGGAGAATAAGGAATCTGGTTACATGTATCCTCCATCCCAATAAAACTTCAGTGTTTCTTACTAAGGGCTAAATACGAATTTGGTTTTTTGAAGCATAAACTAGGGAAATGAAATCCTCATATACAGGCAACTGCACTGATTTTTCCTAAGAAAGAATTATGAATGTGGTTGACATGTTTTCTCTATCTCCAAAAAGGATACGGCGTCTTCCTAAGATCTAAACCAGAATCAAGCTTTTGATGCCAGTATCTGTGAACATGAGTACTCATATACAGGCAACTTCACGGATGTTGATAAAATAAAGGTATCTGGGTTATATGAGTCTTCAGTAATGAAAATCTACAGGGCATGTTACTGACCACTAAAGAAACATCAGGGTTTCGAAGCATGAATATGGGTAATAGCAATCC
>NW_007252572.1:0-1181 GCF_000164805.1 Carlito syrichta | reverse complement strand
ATATTGGTACAAAATTCTTTGATTCAGGTGACCTCAAAGTACAGAAAATTCTTGTGGGTGAGCAGGTAGGAATTGGGATTTGGGTTTGGAATATTCCACGTTTTGGGGAAGTCTTGAGAAGGGGAACCAGGAATCTTGGATTACAGTTCCCAAAGATCATTATGGAGGTCTTTCTCTTGATATCCAAAAAACTGGAACTCTCGGTCACCAGTAACTGTCTCGGCATCCTGCAGAGTGAAGCGGGAAGCTATGTAATAAAGGTCGTCATATGCAGAATCTACATGATCTCTAGCTAAAGAGAACTAAGAAACCTCTTTTACACGGTTCCTCCGTCACAATATCTACATCACAAGTTCCTAATGGCAAAACAAGAATCAGAGTTTCCAAACAGGATTCTGAGGATAAGGAGTCCCCATATACAGGACATTACACGGCCCCTCGGTAAAGAAGAATAAGGAATCTGTGATAAACTAGTCCATAATCCGAAAAATTCTCAGGACGTCTTGCTGTGGTATAAACAAGAATCAAGGTTCGAGCTCTTCTCATGTTTCAGAGATATTTCGCTTGTGGGTATTATGAATCAGTCATTTCAGGAATCCAGCAACATTCTGGTCCTCTTGAGAGTTGTAATTGGGTATCTGGTAGTACAAACCGCTTAAGTTCCTTGGGACCATTAAGGCCAGATTCCCGGAAAAATAGTATCATATTGCCGTAATGGGATGTAACATTGGTATTAAGATGAACTTGGTAATCCTTCAATTTCCGCTTGTACTTCATTTGTAGAGGGCCCGAGGGTATTGCAGTTGCCAAATATTTAGTAGGAATTATTAAAATATAACCAGTATCCATGGATTCCACGTTCCTAGGAAACATCTGTGCATCTGCATTTCTGTACACAGAGTTTTGGAACCCACATGGACAGGGAAATTCAGGGCATCTTGCTGAGAACGGAAAGAGAATCCGGTTCTAGGAGTTCTCAATCGCCTAAATCTACAAAGTCTCTTGATAAGGTTTAATCAGCAATCTGGGCTTCTAGGTCACCACATTTTTAGTGTGTCTGTTGAAAAGGGACCAGGAATCTTGTGTTCCAATTCCTGAAGAGCTTTATGGGAGTCTTTCCCTTGATATCCAAGCAACTGGAATTCTAGGTCACCAGGAAATATCTTGGCGTCTGCTGAGAA
>NW_007252571.1:1719-2591 GCF_000164805.1 Carlito syrichta | reverse complement strand
GGGACCCTGGATTACGGCTGCCAGATATGTCAATCGAGCCCTCCCCAGGGGAGAACCAGGTGCACCAGCGTGTCTCCATCAGGACACCCACTCCACCTCCTGCCTTGTTCTCCAGGGTGGACCCGCTACCTACTCCCAGGGATGCCTCGCAGAAAGAGAGAGGGTGACTCTCAAACCTTTGGGGGGGCTGGGATGGCCAGGTGACTCATGCATGTTTCCTTGACATTCAGGGAGACTGAGACAGAAAGATGGCCAGATCCCGTGAGTTCCAGATGAGGCTGGTCACCATAGGAAGCCCCCCAAGCAAAAGTCAGAAAACCTTGGGAGAGGGCAGGCCTCAGCAGGAGGATTGCCTCCAGCCCAGAGTTCAAGACCAGGCAGAAAGACCAGGATGTTGACAAAACGGAAAGCCTGGGATTGCAGCAGTTTGGGAGGTCCAGGCTGAGAGGATGGCCCTAGTTGTGCATTTTGAGAGAAGCCTGGTCAACCTAGTAGGAAGGAAAGTAAATAAATAAATAAATAAATAAATACATACATACATACATAAATGAATAAAGAAAGAAATCCATTATCCTGCAAAGCTTCTGCCAAGAGTCCCTCAAACCCCACCCGCCATGTGAGGATAACCCAAGCTTGGCACTTTCCAGCACCAAACCTCCAATGGCTGCCCCACTTTGTTGCAGGAGTTCCTGAGGTTCCCTGGCCAGTTTTCTGCCAACTTTCGTCTCCAAGTGGAGAAATGTGCTGAAGGCAGGCTGACCCTCCATCTCTACAACCAGGACCTTCGGCCAAGAAAGGCCAGGGACACATCCCTCACCTGGGGACATTTCTTCACCCCCAATTCCAGTTTTCTGGCTCTAAATCCAGTTGCC
>NW_007252571.1:0-575 GCF_000164805.1 Carlito syrichta | reverse complement strand
CCTTTGTGCCTGATGGATGTTCTAGCTCAGGGCCATCTGTTTCTTGAGCTCACACAAGTCTTTGCTGTGGGGCATGAGTGTGGTGGATGAAGGCAGACTTTCTGGGGGTACATGAACAAATGTGCGGGACATATGTGCCTGGTGGGCACCTTTAAAACCTCCCACAAATGAGGGACTGGAAAGTGCTTTTTCCTCTCCCATCCTAGAGGGTGAGTCCTCATGCTGGTTGGCAGGAGTGGTAGTGGTGGTTGCTATTATTATTATTTGGAGTCTGAATCCAGCTCTGTCACCAGGCCAGGGCACAAGGGATCACTCATGGCCACCACAGACTCCATCTGCGGGCCTCAGGCGATCCTCCCAATCTGCCACCCAATGACTGAAACCACAGGCCTGTGCAACCACACCTGACTAATTTTTGGATTTATTTTTGATGGCTGACACGGGCTCTCACACCATGTCCAGGGCTGGTATCGAACAGGCAGGCTCAGGCCGTCCACGAGCCTGAGACTCCAAAGGCTGGAATGCCAGGCTGATCCCCTGATCCCAGCCTGTGGTTGTGGTGGTGGTGGTGGTTG
>NW_007252570.1:57911-59051 GCF_000164805.1 Carlito syrichta | reverse complement strand
TGGAGTGCAGATTCGCTGGGACGGGGGCATCCCGGGGGCCCAAGGTGCTGCCTGGCAGCACAAGGTCCTCTACTTGCTGACCAGAAACACGAAGTGGCACTGAGGCTGGCGCAGGGGAGGAAGGTGGCCAGGGTCGCACGATGACCAGGCGGAGTCTCAAGTGCTGGTGTTTGAGGAATGTGCTGGGCTCAAGTAGGGGCAGCCAGGGTGGACAAGGTGGCCTGAGCCCGGAGCAGGAATGCGAGGCCGAGGCCTGTGGTCCCCAAGAACTCCCGACGGGGAAGGCGCAGAAAGGAAAGGTGGAGGGTACCGGGTGCTGCGGTGGGGTAGGGGCCTGGCGCTCAGAGCTCAGAGGTTGTGGGAGTTCACCCATTTGTAGGTGCCCTCACAATGGAAGCCGGCTCTCTTCATCGGCTCGTCCACCTTTAGGGGGCCGGTTGCCGTAGACATAGAGGATGAGGCTGGGGCTTCTCCCACTCGATCTCGTGCAGCAGCGGCATGAAGATTCGCCCGGCCCACGCGGCGCGTTGCCATGCACAGAGGGCACCTGGCACCCGCAGCAGACATTCAGGATGAGGCGCTCATCATTCTTGTATCTTTTGCCGTAGGTCAAGTCCAGCTCTGACTCCTCAGGGTTGAAGAATGGCCAGGCTTCTCAGTCGCTACCTTAGTGTGCACGGCCTCATTGGGCGGCGTGCAGATCGCCAGCTTGTTGCGCCTGCACGGGCGGAGGACGTCGCCTGCCACCTGGTGGAACTGGAGCCTTACGCTGATTCAGGGCTTTGAGGCAACGCAGGATGAAGTGTCGCCATACTACCTCTCGTTCTCCACGGAGAGGGCCACAGCCGTGAAGGTGGCGGTGCTGGACCCGTGGGACACCGTGGGGTCGTTCAGCTTCCCTCTCGCTGAGGTTCTCCAAATACAGGCCCAGGACCACGTTCGGCCTGTGGCTCCGAGATGCATTTCAACGCCTTGACCTTCTCATCACCGGCATCGCCGGAGTCGGTGGAGGTGGGCTTCTCCCTGGCTACCAGGCACGGCATCTTCAGGCGGGGGTCCTGCACCACATCCTGAATGATCCCAAATTCATCGAAGCAGCTCCTCGGCGCCGAAGGGCTCCTTGAGGGCGAGGATGACGCA
>NW_007252570.1:48915-57801 GCF_000164805.1 Carlito syrichta | reverse complement strand
CGTAGTGGTCGACGTGGTCGATCTGGTCCTCCTGGGACAGGGAGGAGATGTGGTGGACAGCAGGTCCGACCCTAC
Organism: Carlito syrichta; assembly: GCF_000164805.1. Classification (NCBI taxonomy): domain Eukaryota; kingdom Metazoa; phylum Chordata; class Mammalia; order Primates; family Tarsiidae; genus Carlito; species Carlito syrichta. Next base: position 57,726 of record NW_007252570.1, on the reverse strand, counting down.
AGGTCCCTTCCACAGGGCTTCTCCACGATGATGCGGTTCCAGCCTATCTGGCTCATGCAGGTCTCCTGGATGTTCTTGGTGAAGGCCTCATCGATGGCAGGGGCAAGGCCAGGTGGAAGGCGCAGGGCGTTCGTGTGGCAATTCAGACATTTGTAGGAGGCTGCGTCCTTGTACTGGCCGACCAGTAGGTTAAGGGCAAAGAACTTCAGCTTGGGCTTCTCCTCTGGGTGGCTGGGAAGAAGTGCTCTGTATGCCTGCGGAAGTCAGCCTTCCAGAGACTGGAGCTGGGTATTCAGGCGGGCGGTAGTCTGGGAACAGCCGCCAGTGGGTGGGGTAGATCTTCTTGGCCAGGTCGCCCTACATGCCCATGATGATGGATATCATCCTGGCACAGCTCTTGCCACAGGATCCTGCACTCCTGGGCCCGGCCTCACCCTGGTACAGCTCTTGCCACAGGATCCTGCACTCCTGGGCCCGGCTCAGGGCTACCTGCTCTGCCATAACGCTGTCTGTGCTTCCTTGCCGCCACCCTCCGTGAGCACATGCCCAGATGCTGCCCTTAAATCTCAAACAGTGATTACGTCTTTGTCTGGAAATAGGTCTTGATTATTCCCTAGTAGTGTTTTACTTTTGAAACACAATTGTCTATCTAATTCTTTTTCTCCAGGAATAATTTCTACTCCTGGATGATATTTATCTTCACCAGGGTTGCTAAATAGACACTGCTCCTTTCTCACCACTTTCACTAGAAAATAAACAACCCCTCATACCACAAACACAAACACAAACATTGACAGTGTATGCCACTGCAGATAACAGATGCAGTGGACAGATTTGACACATTAAGATAAATCAATTTTATGAAATCAGAACTTTTTTTCCTTAAAGGCTTGAAAAATAGGTATTCAGAAACCATATGAGATATAGGAGTACTGAAACTGCCTATACAAAGTTAATAGAAGGCCCTGGCGTAAAAGCTATGCAATAGATCCAAGCCCCACAAAGTTGCAGCTATGGATAGACATCAACAGATCTGTTGTTTCTAAGTGTGCTTTACTCCTTGCATGATTGCTTGCACATAGTCACTTCAACAGAGAGCAATTGATTATCTTCATTTCCTAACCTCTAGGGAATAAGGAAGCTGCCTCTGAGGGTGACAAACATATTTTCCTTTAAACAATGAGCCTAAAGTTACAGATTTCCTTGATGGTATCCAGAAGTTTGTTCAGCCAAAGGGCAGGAGCAGCTTAGGTCTCTGGAGATCCCATCTCCCACATACCTTCCTGCAAGCTACCTCCATAATGGTTTACTGTTCAGGGGTTAGTAGCCAGTGGTCACAGAATTTACTTTACAGGTGGACACTCTGTAGTAAAACCTAGGACTAGTGTTTGAGATGCTTTTCGACTTTGCACTCTGATGGGTCCATGACACTACCCGTCATGCGATCCCCCTCCCAGAAACTAGCTTTGGGCAGCAAGAGAGTTTCAATATCCCTACAGCATCATCCCCAACCAGTCAGCAGCACTTGATCTTTAGCACTCTGTCCACCCAATTATTGTTTTAACAAATTCTTACCTAAAATTCTTGGGGAGGCAAATTTGAGAAATAGCTCCAGTTCTCCTCATTCAGCTGCTTTGTGATTATTAAAACTCTTCGTCTACTGTGATACTGCTATCTCAGCACATTGGGTCTTTCCTAAAAGAAAGAACAGTAGGCATAAGAGCCCTGTCAGCCTATACTGTGATGGAAAGCATCACAGTTAATATGCTTTCTTTAACCATCCACCAGTTACTAGCTTACCAGATAAACATTCTTATTTTCTAAATAACAGCGAGGGCTATAACACACAGAATCCTCAATGATATTAGTTCAATTTCTAATTATCCCAAGGAATTCGGCTATAAGTTAAGTTACATGCTTCTCTTAACCTTGATTTTGACCATTTACTGTCATTATGATATCTAATTTTAGTTCATATAAACCTATAAAATATATATGTAAATAGAAAAAACATTGTTAGTATGAAAGTATATTAAATGATTTAAAAAAACTTCACAGAGGTCACATGAAATATAAAATAAAATTAAGAGTATTGAATTATATATGTCAAAATATGAATGTTACAAAAATTTACAAAATGACTTTTTTAAAATGTGAAATTAACAAAACTATGTTATTTAACTCATTAATGAAGGGCACTAGTAAGATGATAGCACTATTTCCACAAGCATTAAAATTTTTATAAGTATTTAAAAAATAATGCAAATTGCTAAGTTAGTTAGAAAACTAGGTCAATCCTCGAAGGAGCATCAAAACCATAACTTTTATCAAAAATCTTTTGATTAGCTTTATCATATATAGAATCTAATCAAATAGCAAACAGCAAAGTCAAACCATATTTTCCTAATATTTGGAAACTACTTAGGCGGGGCCTATTGTATGGTGTCTTCCATTGTAACATTTGAAGAGCATGCTACTTTCTACTCATTTTCAAGTCTGGGATATGTTTTCCTAACATATGTAGGAGAGGTAAGTTTAAATTGGGGTGGGAGGATAACAATAAAAATATAGAAGGAATCTACGATTGGATTCTTCTTCACAACAATCTCTAAAATCTGACTTTATTTTAAGGAAACGCAAAGTCAAAAATTTAAACTGTGGTGTATTTAGTATCTATAAAGCTAACAAATCCTTTAGAAGGACACATACTCAAATAAGAGATCTCAGCATATACCAGAGGGCTAGATACTTCAGATATTATAGACTGAAATAATATTTTTAAATAGATGTGTATTCATTTAATGATTTATTGGTGGCTAATAACTTCCTTGTCCAGACACAGAAAGGTAAACAACGTTTCAATGTATTAGGGCAATGAAGAGTTGGAAAAATCTCAAATGTGTGAGATTTTTAAATTAATCATATTTTCTTAATTTTTGAAATCATGACCATTTAATAGTTATGTTCCATTCACTGGCAAGGCAACAAGAGTTTTGACCTTGTCTCCAATTAGCTGTGTGGATTTTAGTAAGTCATCTTATTTGAACAAGATTCTAAAGTCATTGCTAAATTGAATTCTGTAAACTTGTATTTCTAGATTCTCCAGCATACTTGAAGGTAATAAAAGGACCTTTAATTAAGATTTAGCATAGTGTATACTCTCTAAAGGGTTATTGACTTGGCTGTAACATTCAGCATTTCTGAGCCTCAGGTTCCGTCTCTTTAAAACTGATATAATAATAATTACATGCATAACAGATATGTTTTGAAGATTATCAAAATGCATGCTGAATAACTGCTAACTTTAGAAATTCCTATTTCAATACTTCAGTAACATAATGCATTAAAATAAGTGACTATATTATCATTATCACAAAATTCAAAGCAGAGGCAGTACAGCATATATATAGTTATACACAATTTTCAACCTGCATTTCTGAGATATACTGAGAATTGCTTAGGTACTTACAGACTTAGGACAATGACTTCTTGGAGACACTCATTCCTACTCATTCTTGATTACTTAAGGATGTTAATCTAGAAGTTTTCTTTTATCCACATATCAGTTTTTTTTTTTCTCTCTCGAATGGATTTTTCTTGTGGCATTATATAAAACACCTTACAGAAAAGAGAAATGGGTAACAAATAGAATCTTTAGATGGATTTTAAATGGGTCAGATTAATGAATTCCAATAATACCAGAATGCTAAATTGACAGAACAGGAAGACTAATTAGATAGAGACAATAGCGTTGTGAGGGTGATGGAAATCAGCTGAATTATAAAATAAAGAGTCTGGCGTTTTCAGGACACAAAGGTAAGTATAAGAACTTGAATGAAAAGCATTATCAACAAGGGATTTTCCTATTTTATGAAATATTTCAGTATAATATTCTTAAATTATTGAAAGGATTTTGTTTTGAATTCTTTTAAACTATTCCAAATGATTCAAGTTTACCAGCAAAATATGTATATTATTCACTATTCAAAAATGTTATTGTATTTAAAAATGAACTTGGATTTATTTTTATGTCCCTCTGCCTATAAAAATCTTCACTAAGATATATATGACATGTGGACAAATTGTTTGAATGTTTCAATAAAAATGATTTGTTTCTATAATATTCATTTATTGATACATGTTTTGACTTCAAGGTGGATCTTTTCTCTTGACAACATAAAAGTCCTTGATATGGTTTATGAAAGGCAAAAATCTCAGCACTGTATTAGTTGCCTTGTTTAGATATACATAGCCTTATTTAGAGGTGCATTGATATGTGTATATCCAATTTTTGGAAATTAAAGCTAAAAGAAATTTTAGTAATCAATAAAACCAACTCTTTCATTTGAGAGACACAAGTCCAGAGATGTAAAACCACAAATCATGCACATTTTCGAGCCAAATGTCCAGAATGCAGATATTCTTGCTCTCTTTTGAATGTTTACAGTAACATGTTCTTGTCATGTGCAAGGATATTTTAAAGGACTGTCATTGATATGCAGATATAGCAGATAGAAAGTATGACCTCAAAATTTCTACAAAAACTCAGACTTCTGTTCTATAATGAAATGAAATTCCTAGGGCATTTCCACCTGATTAAACTGAATTTATTCCAACTTTTAGATATGATTTCTAAAACCCGAATGTAGGTCTTTTCACTTATTCATCTTAAATTGCAGCTTTGCATTTTTAATCATCAATGCTACTGAAGTCTATTAGAAGTCTAATTCTGTTTTCCATCATAATTTATCACTCATTTTAGAAAGTTAGATAAGATTTTTTTATGTTTTAATCAAACTTATGAACAAAAATTTAACCTTGAAGATTACTAAAACCAAAGGTTTCCATTAATTCAGAGAATCAGATAAACTGCATATACAAACATCAACCAAACAAAACATTTGACAGAAAAATATATTAAAATCAAGTAAGCCTCATTAATGTACTTTCCACTAGATCTATCTGGAAAAATTGCAGAATCAGAGAAATTCAGATATAAGTCAAACACACTGGGCATATTTAAGATTAGTAGAAAATTAATAAGGAGTTTAGAAAAACAAAAAAATATGTATTTAGTGATAACTACAAATTAATATAGCAAATGCAACACTTAAAGTTAGAATACAGCCAAAGCTTAATTTTAGATAAGCAATAAACAAAAAAATTAGGAAGGTATACATGCATTATTATGATAAAGCGTTATCTCTAGACTCCTACACAGACATCTCAAGCCCCACATTTCCTACTCAGCTATCAATGAAAATTGGCCTGTGTTAAGGGAGTGTATTCAATATTCAAATCAACTACATTTTTAAATATGATAAATGAACTTTCTTTACTTTGTATTTTATTTATTTATTTATTCATTTATTTATTTAATTTTATTTTTTGAATTGGAGTCTCATTCTGTCGCCCAGACTGGAGTGCAGTGGCCGCTCCCGACCACCGCAGCCTCGACCTGCTGGGCTCCAGCGATCCTTCTGCCTCAGCCTTCCAAGTAGCCGGAATTACAGGCATGCGCTACCACACCCAGCTGATTTTTTTTTTTTTTTTTTTTTGATTTATTGTAGAGATGAGGTCTCGCTGCCCAGGCAGGTCTCGAACCCACGGGCTCAGGCAATCCACTCACCTCAGCCTCCCAAAGGCGCAGGATTACAGGCTGAGCCACCGAGCCCAGCTCTTTTTATTTTAGAATCAAGGCTTGCAAGTGCATGTTTGCCATGTGGACATACTGTGTAGTGGTGGGTGTTGGTCCCAGCTGGCCCATCCCCCAGATAGTGCACACTGTACACAATAGGTAATTTCTGAGCCCTAACTCACCTTCTTCATTCCCCCCTTATTGGTGTTCTACATGATTAGTATTCTCATCAATGTGGACATTTAGCACCTGCATGTAATTTCATTATTCTATTTTAAAGTTCTACTATAATTTTAATTTTATATACATTTATATCATATACATTGCAATGTATATGTTTTATATACATTACAATGTATATACTTTATACACATTACATTGCATATATTTGACTGATAATTCTTTGTATCTTTCCTTTTTCTCTCTTCTCCCAGTCTACAACTTTATTTGACTTATCTTGTTATATGTAAAAATAATTATAGTAGCAGAATATTTCAGTGCATTAGATAATACTTCACTGAAGAAGTTCATTAATATTGATAGATGTAAAGTTTGTCCTTATTTGTCTCATTCTGTCTTCTAGGCTGGAGTGCAGTGACATAATCACAGATCACCACAGCCTCAAACTCCTGGTCTCAAGCCTCAGTCTCCAAAGTAGCAAAGACTAGGTATATGCCATCACACTCAGCTGCTTTTTTTTTTTTTCTATCTTTGGTAGAAATGAGATCTTGCTTTGTTTTCCAGGCTCGTCTTAAACTCCCGACCTCACATGACCCTTCAGCCTAAGCCACCCAAAGTGCTGGGGTTACAGGCCTTAACCACTGTGACCAACTTAGACAATAATTTTATTATGATTTTATGTTTTCCTTTTGTGGAAAAAGAAATATGCCTGTTTTGCTAAGGCACTGGAATAATATAAAGTATCAAATGGTTTTTTAAAAATTGCAAGCCTCAAATCAAACATATTCTTATGTTCAAATGTTGATGCTTTCCACAGTGCAATGGATATCTAGTAATGCTGGGAGACAAATTTTTGTCTATGAAAATGTAGCCTGTAAATATGCAGGTTTCTACCTCCCAGTGGATGAGATTAATTATGTTAGGCAAGTGTTGTATTAATTTTACTGCCTATGCATCTCCTGGGAGATAACAGGCAAACTACTGCAATAAAAAAAAATAATAATAATATAACCATTTCTTCTGATCCATAGTCCTTCTCATTTACAGATTTTTTTTTCCAGATAGCTACATTAAAGACCAAAGTAACTAAAATATGATATACTCAAGGCCAATTTTTATTTTTCATTTTGGACAAGAACTGGACACTAAATTTCTAGTTTATTTTCTACAAAATGTCTTTTAAAACACATGCTTTTCAAGATATAGACTGCATCTTAATGGGAGTTTGTTGTCAACAGTGTTCAAATATATCTGGTACATTCAAGATTACTTTTCAATATCCCCAACTGATATCCCAAACCACTTCATAACATAGGCAGAAGACTTTATTAAAAATGTAATGCTTACTATGGCTTGTTTCTGTTAAATGCATTCCTTGGTTTCCAATATGTAATTCAGGCTTTAAGTCTTGGCCTTGTGTCTCAATCATAGCAGTCTTATCCTTTTCTACTGCTGATCTCAAAATTTATTCTGTAATAAATAAGACAGCATATAGTTAGTTACACAGGCTATATTGCACACAATAGAATAACATTGTAGCTAATTACATGGTCTCTCTCACTCTCTCTCTCTCTCTCTCTCTCTCTCTCACACACACACACACACACACATACATACACACACACACACACACACACACGCACAGGCATCCCAAGGCATAACCACAAATGTGCATATTCGAAGTTTATTTTTGAGAAGGTACTGTATTCATGCCGGAAGCTTATTTCAACGTCTGGTTATCTTCGACTTACAATTTATATTTAATAGCATACTGAAAAACTTTATGATTTTATATAAAGACTGGAAAATATATTGAGTGACTGGAAAGATGAAAGCTACTCAAATTGTTACATCAGTAGGATCTGATATAAAAGTCATTAAAAGTTTGATATTTGATCAGTCTGGGCAACATGGTGAGATCTTGTCTCTACAACAAATCAAAACATTAGCTGGGCATGGTAGCACGAGCCTGTGGTTCACTACTTGGAGGGTAAGGCGGAAGGATCGCCAGAGCCTGGCAGGTCAATATTGGGGTGGCCATGATAGTGTCGCTGCACTTCAGTCTGGGCGACAGAGTGAAGCTACAATTAAAAAAAAAGTTTGACATTTATTTTTAATTAATTTTAATTAAATTAAACGTGCAGTTTGATTCCATGCCTTATTGTTCATTAAGAAATATTTTTTGCAGTGATACCTTTCAAAATGCAGAAGTGGAAAGATAAAGGGTTTTCCCTTCATTTGTAAGGTTTATATCCACTATTTATCAGTAAATTACTTTATTTTTAAAATTACCTTTTCCAATCTGTAAAATGAGTTATACTAACATAAGTCCTTTTAATTTATGAAAATCAGTGCTGTTTAATATTTTAAAAGTACAATTCCTGACAAATCATAGATTAAAATATTTGAGATGATTATTTATCATAGTTTGAGAGCTCTATTTAATTGATGTTAGATTCCAAAGATTAAGGTAGAATATAAACAGATTTTCTTTTTATTTTTTTTTTGAGTTGGAGTCTCACTCTGTCGCCCAGACTGGAGTGCAGTGGCCGCTCCCGGCCACCACAACCTCGCCTGCTGGGCTCCGGCGATCCTTCCGCCTCAGCCTTCCAAGTAGCTGGAATTACAGGCATGCGCTACCACGCCCGGCTGATTTTTTGATTTATTGTAGAGATGAGGTCTCGCTGCCCAGGCGGGTCTCGAACCCACGGGCTCAGGCAATCCACTCACCTCAGCCTCCCAAAGGCGCGGGATTACAGGCTGAGCCACCGAGCCCGGCTAACAGATTTTCTTGAATAAGATTTGTGTGAGAAAATATTACTAAAAATTAGTTAACAACTAGGAAAGTGACAAATCTTAAAAAATAAAGTGTGTGATGCAAATATGATAATTTTTTTGCCTTGTCACCACTCTCCTGTTGGTTGTTATAAGTTAAAAGAAAACAAGATGCAACCGGGCTCAGTGGCTCAGCCTGTAATCCCGTGCTTTGGGAG
>NW_007252570.1:32130-48751 GCF_000164805.1 Carlito syrichta | reverse complement strand
AAAAAAAAAAAAAAAAAAATTTGAAAAGAAAAGAAAACAAGATGCAATTTAAATTTGATGAAAATGTGTCATTGAATCATCCTTGATTGTGCTCAGATGAAACCAGATAAAATAACATTAATTTACATGTGACTAAGGAATAAAACTCTTTGTTCAAGAAAATAATCCAACAGTGTCGTGTAATAAAAAATAACTTTGTTTTTGTTTTAAAAGGGATAAAGCCGGGCTCAGTGGCTCAGCCTGTAATCCTACGCCTTTGGGAGGCTGAGGTGAGTGGATTGACTGAGCCCACGGGTTCAAGACCCGCCTGGGCAGGTGAGACCTCATCTCTACCATAAATCAAAAAATGAGCCGGGCGTGGCAGCACGCGCCTGTTGTTCCAGCTACTCGGAAGGCTGGGGTGGAAGGATCAATGGAGTCCAGCAGGTCGAGGTTGCGGTGGCCGGGAGTGGTCACTGCACTCCAGTCTGGGCGACAGTGAGACTCCAACTCAAAAAAAAAAAAAAAAAGGGATAGAAAGTCCAAAAGTCCTTTTCCACCTTAACAAATAAATTGCAAAATTCTTTAGAACTTTAGGTAATGAAACTTCGCATAAATAAAACAAAATTTAATCAGAATGACCAATTTGAATTAAAGAATTTATAGTTATATATTATACATCAGAGAATATAATTTCCGAATTCTGAATACAAGATGCTGTAGAAATATTTTGTACAAATAACTCTTCTGAGGATATTTTTTCCAGGAAAGAGAGTGTGAGTTTTCTATTTCCCATGCTGGACAAGATGGTAGAATTGATAGATTGAAGGAAGTTTTCAATTTTCCATCAATACGCAAGATTTACCTCTGAGATTTGGGTCACATTCTTTCAACTTTCCCAAATATTTTTTGTCTTTTTTGAGGGAAGGGGAAAATTCAATGAGGTCTTTCTAACTCTAATTCAACCTTCATTATCAAGTTCACAGAACTAATTCTCCAGAAAACAAACAAACAAAATAAGACAAAAGAGACACACAAACAAAAACACTTAGTCTCTTATGTTCTTTCTTTCTGCTCACAAAGCATATTGTGTGTCAGTGTTCCACTGTAGAAAATACTGCATTCATATAAAATACTAGGATATAGAAGAGTACCTCATATCTAATATACATTAAAATATAGTTATATATTTGTAACTATGCATTGAAGTAGTAAATATTTTTAAATGAATTTAACCCCATTTTTGTGCTACAATAGAAAAGGACAAAATGTTTTGGATCACATTAAATAAATAAGATGGGCCCCTTGATTAAGCACTCACAGAATACAATTTCAGAAATCTCCCAGCTATGTATGCAGATATGTTTTGCTTAGATTATGCAGTGTTTTGTAGTTATTGGCCTTCCCTTCCTCTCTCATATTAAGTGCAGGTCATGGTCAACCCTGTTATACTGGCCAAATGAGAAGGAGGGGAAGAATCTGAGCTGGGTACATATTGTCCTCCAGAGAAGATGCTTCTGCACTGACTTCACACAAGGTGGCAGGATAAATGCTCTTAAGTGGGACAAGTGGATCACTTGTACAGGCCTACAGAGAGAATCTGGGATGAGGAGAATCTGGAGATTTGGGATTTTCAGGAACATTAACCTGGTTTGTCCATATCATGATCCCATTCTTTCTAAAGCTGAACACTGGCATTGGCATGGTAGACCTGCCTTGCTTGGCAATTTAACATTTTCGTTGTTGTTGCTTGACTAATTTTGGAAATGCCATGGGCATTTACTCAGCTTCCTCTACTCACTACATTTAGTAGATTCTACTAAAAAGGCCCTCTGATTTTCAAATATGTTTTCTTTTCTTTTTTTTTTTTTTTTTTGAGTTGGAGTCTCACTCTGTCGCCCAGACTGGAGTGCAGTGGCCGCTCCCGGCCACCACAGCCTCGACCTGCTAAGCTCCGGCGATCCTTCCTCCTCAGCCTTCCAAGTAGCTGGAATTACAGGAATTACAGGCGCGCGCTACCATGCCCGGATAATTTTTTGATTTTATTGTAGAGATGAGGTCTTACCTGCCCAGGCGGGTCTCGAACCCGCGGACTTCAGGCAATACACTCACCTCAGCCAACCAAAGACATGAGATTACAGGCTGAGTCACCGAGCCAGGCTCAAATACATTTTCAGTTGGTGATGGTTGTTTTCAGTTTTCAGTTCCTCTGTTCCAGTAGGTACTCAGTCCATTGCCCTTGGAGTTATTTCCTCTCCCACATTTCTAAAACACATCGTATATCATAATTGCTAATACATTAATTTGCACTAGTATGCCCTTTAATTTACCACTGAACAATTGAACGACCACGTGTTCTCCCAGGAATTATCCGAACTTCACCTCTGGCCAGTGAGAGTGTTCTTACTGCCTCCTGGGCAGTGTGTGATTCCACTTCCAAATCCCTTTTCTCCTGATTTCTCTGACTGCATGCTTCCCTATGAAGTCAGTAATAAGGAATATTTTAGTGGGCAGGATATTCATTAAGGAGTGTTCTCATGGTGAACAACTATAGTAGAAAGGAGGAGAAAAATGGCAGTGGGTAGAGAAAGGTATCAAATTTCAATAGATGCCCAATGACAGCTCTGACTGAAACAGAGAACTCAAGATACAGTGGCCTTAGAAAAGATCAATAGGACCAAAATTAAGATGATAGCTTTAAAGTTGTGTATATATTTATAATTGTGTATATATGTAAATGTAAATGTACATATATCAGTACTATATGTGAAGAGGATAACATACAAAATATAATTCAAAATTGATGGACTGAATTGATAAATATGACTATACATGTCTTAAAAGAGACTCCTTCAAATACAAATAGAAATTAAAATGCTATCAATTTTTAAAATTATATGACAAAAGCTTTAAACAAAATGGTTTTGCTCTAATTAGATTGTAATAAAGTAAACATTATAGAAGGAGTAAGAATTTTAAAAATAATTTTAAAGCTACCAGGCCACTGGGAAGATGTGAACTTCATCAGTTTTCAATCACTAAATAGCAGCTTCAAAATATATAATGCAGAAGTTGACAGAATAAGAAAAGATAAATAGACAAACTATAATTACAGAAGTAGATTAAATATACTTTTCAAAGTAATAAATAAAAGATGCAGATAAAATATTAAATTAGAAAAATGTAATTTGGACAGATATTTAGCTATTTTAACGTAATTGACACATGTGAAACACTTATCCTATGACTATAGAATGTACTTTATTTTCATGAGCAATTTCTTTGTTTTGGGAGAATCTTTCTGTATATATTTAAGGTGTGCAACATGAAGTTTTCATATATATATACATGGTAAAATGATTAGTATAGTCGAGCAACATATGTCAAGTTAACATATCCAAATACTCACTTAGTCATTGTAAGTGTGCGTGTTTTTTTTGTGTGTGTTTGTCACCTGAAATCTACTCTCTAAGCAGATTGGCAGTATATAATACAATGTGATTAACTATAGCCATCATGTTGGATATTCGATTTCTATACTTATTCATCCTATATAACTGTAACTATGTACACTTTTACCTACATCTCCCCATTTCCCTCCCAATTTTCCACTTCTGGTAGCCACTGTTCTACTCTGCTTCAATATATTTAATCATTTTAGATGCTACATAAAAGTGTTATCATGGAGTATTTCTTTTACTATGTCTGGGTTACTTACTATAACATTCTCCAGATTCATCCATGTTGTCACAAAAGGGAGAATCTCCTTATACATGCACATACACATAAGGTGGGGGGAGGGGCAAAGAAATGAAATTTATGTAAAAAGTGTATATTCATTCTTACATTTTTAAATTTTAGTCACCTTCAAAGTAATCTCCGTTTGATGCATACATCTATGAAGATGCTTTTTCCATTGCTCAAAACAATTTTTGAACTCATCATTATTGATGCCTTTGAGTGCTTCTGCAATTTTTCCCCACCTCCTCTGCATCAGCAAAACATTTTCCTTTGAGGATTTTTTTTTTCATCCGTGGGAAAAATGAACATACAAAAAAATCACTCAGGGCAAGATTTGGTGAATAGGAAGGGTGGGGCATGGAAGTCATGCCGTTTTTGGTAAAAAAAACAAAACAAAACAAAAAACTGCTGAACACCAGCACAGTGGGTGCATTCATAAGTTACTCATTATGAAATAGGTAAACATGTTGAATCTCCAAAAAAGATCCAGTGAAGCCTAACACAGCCTCTCACAATGCTAGCTACTACACTGATGCCATAGGGTACCTAGAACACTTCCCTAGCAGGGGAAACCTGTACTACAAGGGGCCTGACCTCCAAAAAAATAACTGATTTTTTTTGGGTCCCCTCTTGCATATATGTACATATGTAAATATGTCTGTGTGTGTGTGTGTGTGTATATATATACACACACACATACACAGACACACACAATTTATACACACAATGTATTTATATATGTGTGTGTCTGTGTGTATATACAAATGAATATATATAAATATAAATACACATAAACATGATTTATTTATTTGTCAATAGATACTTATGGATTACCCTATCTTGATTATTGTGAATAACGTTGCAAGGAACATGGGAGTAAAGATATCCCTACAAGATAAAATATTGCTTCCTTGGGTATAAACCCAGAAGAGGGATTGTAGGATCACATGGTAGTTCTATATTTAATTTTTTGAGGACCCGTCATACTGTTTTCCACTATGTACCAATTTACATTTTCAACCAAAATGTATAAGGGTTCCCTTCTAGCCCCATCCCAAACAACATTTTTCATCTCTTGTCTTTTAAATAACACTGGCCATTCTAACAGGTGTGTGGTGAAAATCTCATTGTGCTTTTGGTTGAATTTCTTGATAATTAGTTATATCGAGCACATTTTTATATGCCTGTTGGCCATTTGTGATTGTTCTTTGGTTTTAAAAAAAAGTCTACTCAGGTTCGTTGTTCATTGTGTAATTGAGTTGGTTTTTTTGTCATTGAGTAGTATGAGTTCCTTCTACATTTGGGCTATTAACCCCTTATTATTTACATATGTACAAAAATACATATATGATAATTACATATAATTTTATATACATATACAAATAGTTTGAAAGTATTTGTTCATCTGGTTCTCTCTTCATCTAAGACAGCAATTGCTTCCAAAATGCTCCCTAGGCTGCAATCATACACATTTCTCTTCTCTCAAATTAATTCACTTATCAAGTCCTCAATGAAGCCTTTTTGAATCCCATGTACCTCTGAAGAACAACTTCTTTGTGTTCTGCCAATAATGTCTACCACTTTGTTAAACTTGCCCATCTACCTGTACATATCTCCCTACACATAGAAAGTCTTAAGAGTGTAGAATACTGTCTAATTCTTGTACTAAAACAACGTGCAATAATAGGTCCACAATGAAAGAATGGTTAGATGAATACAAGTGCCTGTATCTGTATTTTTCCTCCTTCTCCTTCCTTTGCTCCTTCTTGTCCCGTTTTTCCTTCTCCTCTTCCCTTTCTACTCCTCCTTCTCCTCTTCCAGATTCTTCTTCTATTCCCTCTTCTGTCTGTGTGAGTGATCCTCACTTCAAGTGGCACTAAAGAGTTTAACTGGAATTCTTATTTTCTTTAGTGGATACTTGTGAAATTAAAATGTATTATTATAAACAAGAGATAAATAAATGGATTTCAAAGTAATTTTGTTATCCTTTGAAAATACATTTACATTTTAATTAGAGCGCACATACAGGCTGAACTATTACAGTATGGAACATTTTAGTCACCATCCTCATTAAAAGAGTTATTAAGTTCTTAATTGGGAGTTTATGTTCTAAATATCAGCAAAAAACACAAACATTCTCATTCAGGGCTGTATGCTATGTAATTAATTACCCCTGTGTAATTTCATATATGCACACGTTTCCAAGCTACTCTGCCTTTCTGAAATGCCCTGTGTCATCGTTTCAGCTTGACTAAAACCCTTTTATGTAATTTCGCCTAAAGATTTGCCACATCTTTTTCTGACATTCAGTTGATTTTCATATTTAAATGCCAAACACTTTTTCAGTTTTACAGATGAGCGCGGAAATACGTTATTTGAAGATTTAATAAATACAAATATATAAAAGAAAATGTTAAAATCCCATTTTGTCTCACTCAACTCTCGTGTTACTACTCAGAGGTATTTTCAATTGATGTTTTGGTAAGCTTTCTTTACACCTATCATCTGTCTATCTATCTCTATCTATCTATCGATCTATCTATCTACCTACCTATCTACCCACAAACACCCATGCACATACTACCTATACACCTATATGTATAGATAAAGATGCATATGCATATACATATATGTATTATCGATACATTTTATTACAGATATTATTGCAATCTATTATTCTGAAATATGCTTTTTTACTTACCAACACACCTTAAAGATCCCTCCTTATCAGTACCTTGAGTACCTTTAACAGATTCCTCTAAAAAGATGCACAATGTTTCATAATATGAAAGAGCTGTATTTCATGTAAAAATATTTTTAATAATGGATACATACCTTTATTTTTATTAACAAAGATAGAACAACTTTATTAATGTTGATCAAAGTGGTTTTAATTTTCCACGATTAAGTGCTGCAACCTGGATGAATTTAGAATCTATAATACTTAGTGATCTATCACAGAAACAAAGAACTGAGTACCACATGTTCTCACTCATAAGCAGACACTGAACAATTATCATAATACTGTAAGAAAGGGATTGGTGGTAGTGGGAAACTGTTGGGGGGAGGTACACTTCATCAATAAGGGTACTTGATCATAAACCAGGTGAAGTAGGGACCAAAGTGAGGCCCAGACTTGACCTGTAAAATGATCATTTGTACACCTAATCCTGAATTTTACCATCTTTAAAATAATTTTTTTTTTAAGCTGGAGTCTCACACTGTCTCCCAGACTGGAGTGCAGTGCACGCTCCGGGCCACCGCAGCCTCAACCTGCTGGGCTCGGGCGATCCTCCCACCTCAGCCTTCCAAGTAGCCGAAACTACAGGCATGAACTTGTGCGCCCGACCAACGTTTTTTCTTTATTGTAGAGACGAGATCTCGCCAAGTTGCCTGGGGGGGTCTTGAACCCATGGGTTCAGGCAATCCACTCGCCTTGGCCTCCCAACGTGCTGCATTACAGGTTGAGCCACCAAGCCCGGCCAAAATAAAAATTTTTAAGAAGTGCTGCAAATATATGAAAGATTATTTATCGAAATACTATCATTTTATCGAATTGATCTCCAAACGAATCCATTCATGCTAATAGTTTATGAGTATTCATTTCTCAAATATTTTCTAGTATGATTACTAATCTTTTAAATTTTGCCAAGCTTATGGGTAAAATAGATACTTTCTTAATTTTGCATTGCTCTGAATACTAGGAAATGTGAAACTTTTCATGTTTATTGGTCATTTGTACTTTTGCATATTTATTTTCTCTTTATATGCTTTGCTTACTTCTTTATTTTCTTCTTCAATGACTTTTTTTGGGAACAGGGTATCACTCTTTCACCTAGCAGACTGGAGTGAAGCAGTGCAATCAGAGCTCACTGCAACCTCAGACTCGTTCAAGTAATCCTCTTGCCGCCCGAGTAGCTGGGTACAGGAGTGTACCTTCATGCCAGGCTAAGTTTTTTTTCTCTGTAGACACTAGGTCTTGCTATGTTGCCCAGACTGGTCTCAAACTCCTGGCTTCAAACAATCTTCCCCCCTCAACCTCCTAAAAGGCTTGGATTACAAGCATGAACCACCATGCCTGGCTGTTTACTTTTTTCTTATTGAGTCATAACAGGTTATAATATAGTTCACACATCATTAATTTCATTTTATAATAAATTATATTATATCCCTTCTCTCATTGAGTTTTAAGCAGTCTTTTAGTTTTCATTTTTTCCTTTTAGACTTGTGAAAATAAATTAAATAGAATAGGAATGTTGTCCATAAATAAATAAGCAGGACAAATGTCAAATGCAAGTACAAAGGATCATTTTCAGGTTGGTGCAGCTAGGGTAAATACACGGCTGGCCTGGGGAAATAACACAGAGGCATCTATAGTTTGGGGAAACACATGCAAATAGTTTTTTTCCCTAATGTTTTGTTTTATATTATTAATGTTGTTTCCAGTAACAGAATTAAGATGTGCTTCTATAACTAGCAAAAAAAAATCTGATATAGACAAGGAAAATAGTGGCTGGACAATAATTTAACTTTAGAAACTTCAGGTATATATATGAATTATTTGAATTAATCTGTTTAATAATAATATCAACAACTAGCATTTTTCCATATGCTAGGTGTGATATTTGCAGTTCTCATAAGAACATTTCATTTTCATTTTATCTATAACTTCATTCAAGAAATGATAAAATTGGCTTAGGGAGCGAATAATTTCCCACAGATTCTGTAGCTGGCAATTGACAGCTCTGGGGTTTGAAACTGCTGTGAGTGACACCGAAGCTACATTGTTTTCACAGCATCTCATTCTTCCTCTAGAACCCCATGTGTCTTCTTCAGCTATCTAGAAATATATGTTTGTGAGTTTAAAATTTTGGTAGGCATCTTTTGGGCAGAGTAATAACCCACCAAAATGTCCCTGTCCTTATCGCTGGATCCTGTACATGCAGAGTCTTAATGTTAAAAGAGATTTTGCAGCCCTGATTAAGATAAGGATCTTGAGAGGAGCAATTATCCTAAATTATCCAGGAGGCCCAAAGTAAGCACAAGGGTGCTTTACAAAAAGGAGTCAAAAGAGTCAGAGAGAAAGATTTGAACTTGCTACCCTGAGGCATGGAGGAAAGCACTAACAGCTAACAAGTGCAAATGGCCTCTAGAAAAGAGAAAAGAATCAATTCTTCCTAGAGTAGTCATTGAAGCGCAACTTCGATAACAACTTTAGTTTAGCCTAGTGAAACTTCTTTTAGACTTCTGATTTCTGGAACTGTAAGATAATAAGTTTGTGTTGCTTTTTGCTACTATGTTCACAGTAGATTGTTATAGCAGCAATAGGAATCTAATACAGACCCTTAGGGGCAACAGGGTCTTTGAGTTATTGTTTTAGCATTAAGAATATGGAGCCGACTCTGCTTTTCATTATGTCCATTTATGCCTACCAAGTTTTGTTACTTTGTCTGCAGAACTAGTCTCAAGTCTTTGTATAATTTGGAATGCTTTCAATTCTTCAGAACTATAGTTAGTCATCACATAATGGACTGTGGCATCATAAGTTTTAAAAGTATGATTACCCAAGGGAAAATGCTTCCAGTAGCTTACACAATTTTCAGAAAATGATTTTAGAGGGGTATAGTGTAGCAAGGAATATAAAAGACAATAATTCTAAGGCTTCTTAATGACTTAGTCCACAAAGCTAGGACCTATAAATAAAATGCTATACATAAAATGAATGTCATAATGTCTGGGATGCTATCAAAGGAATACTTAATTATGGTAAAAACCACAGTGTCTTTTTAGTATGAGTATATGCAGTCTCTGCTTTATTTAACAATTATTTCAAATTAATTTGATATTATTTTAATTAAAAATATAAATAGAATATTTGCTTTCATTTTTATACTTTAATATATTTTCATTATTACTTTTTCAAAAAAAAATCCCAACCAATTTAATATTTGAATTAAGCATAAGGGATTTTATTTTTCAACTTGACTTTTATGAGACTGTCATTGATAAATTTCAATGAAGTTTTAGCTTAATAACATGGTTATCATTGATTGATACTTTGTGTAATTCAGATAGAAATAGAAATTGTGATTGCAGCAAGACAGAAGAGCATTTAATTTTTTTCCTTTTCAGCTTTTAAAACTCATTAAGTATAAAATTATCTTTTGTATCTACACAAATGAGTTATTTAGATTTAATAATTTACACTGTATTAGCAGAGTCCTTTGATACTTATCCAATCCTCAAAATTTACATTTTGGAAAACTCAGGATTTTAAAGCAATTTATACAACATCAAATAGTTAACTAATCACAGGACTAGGTATGGACCCAGAACTCATATTTCTTTAATATGTGTGTGCATGTATATATAATATATATTTATATATACATATGACTATATACTATATGTACATATATATACATATAAAAGATACATGTTTTATATTATACAACTTTATGGATTTTGGGGAAAAATAAAAATGAAATTACGTAGTCCTAAAATCTCAAAACCATCCGTTTTGTTTTAAAACTGGTACGATTAGCCGGGCTCGGTGGCTCAGCCTGTAATCCCGCGCCTTGAGGGGGCTGAGGTGAGTTGATTGCCTGAGCTCGCGGGTTCGAGATCCGCCTGGGCAGCGAGACCTCATCTCTACAATAAATCAAAAAATTACCCGGGCGTGGTAGCACATGCCTGTAGTTCCAGCTCCTTGGAAGGCTGAGGCGGAAGGATCGACAGAGCCCAGCAGATCGAGGCTGGGGTGGCCGGGAGCAGCCACTGCACTCCAGTCTGGGCGACAGAGTGAGACTCCAACTCAATAAACAAAAACAAAAAATACTGTTACGATCATATTACTTACAAAATAGGAAATTACACACACATTACTGCATCTGTGTTGAAATATTTATTACAAGGGGACTATGAATTTGAATCGTTTAAAAAATGATAATATAATTAAAAATTAGCAACATTGGCAGTGATTAACAAAGAGAATAAAGGTTGTTTCCTCTAGATAAACATACACATTAACAGTGTGAATAAGCTTAAAATAATGAAGCTCAAAGCCCCAAGATAATCATTTAAACATTATTATTGTATTATTTACTGTTGTAGAACTTTCTTATGAGTTACTTATCTTTACCTTCTATTTGTACGATCTTAAATTTTGTGTCTTGTTTGAAGGCTCTCATCTTTTAAAAGATCATCTTGTTTATATTCATATAATTTTAATTTAGAAAGATTATTCACATTTCTCCACTCACGTATTATTCTATCCAACTCACATTATTTTGTAAATTAAAAGTTTGTTGTGTCATTTGTGTTATATTTAGTCAAAGCAGAATGCTATTTAAAACATTGTTTTGACACAGGATTTAAGATAAATGTACCAATTTCTGTAACTAGTTTTTTAAAAGAGAGAAAATCACTTAAACCGCAATACTGAGTTTACTTTTGTTTTAAATAATTGGTCATACACACCTACCATCCTACTCAATTTATTTAAATCAGTAATTTTTGAATATTTCTATGGCAGATACTGTGGTGGGTATAAGGGAAGCAAAGATAGATACAGTCTGCCTGTGAACTTGAAAACTCATAATTGACTTCACTGAGGTTAAACAAACAACAGAATCAAATTATATTATATACATTCATGGTTCTACGTATAGTTGTTGAGCATGATCCAGATATTGAGAGGCATAAGTGAGTAGAACAAGTAGTTTCTACCCTCCCAAAAATACTTTGTAGCTGACAGAATGGAAATATATATTAACCAAATAATACTACAGAGAAATGTAAAAATGCAAATGTTAAAACTGTAGTCAAGGAAAGATAAACAGTACCCTTAATATCTTTTAATAGTGCATGGATTGAGGCAGAGATCTAGTCAGGTAGATTAGGGAAACCTTCAGCAGAGATCCGATGACAAAAGGCATTAACTAAGAAAATAAGTTGAAAAAAAAAGAAGCTCTCTAGACAGAGGAAACTACATACAAAAGTGCAAGGGGTTTGAGAAGTATGAGAAAGTATGAGAGACAGAGGAATGATCAGTCTGGCAGGAATCAAGATTTCTGGGGAAATGAGGCAAAAATGGGGTAATGATTTACTAGGTTAAATACTGCTAAAGAGTAAAGAATGATGAGAACCTTAAGAATTCAAAACTACCCTAGCAGGAACAGTTTCAGTAATTACTAAATAGGCGAGTAGCACCACATCAAATTGCGGCAAAGAGAAAGAATCAGGTGAGGAAATAAAGACATTGGAACTAAAAAATCTTGACTAATTTTGTCGTGAAGAAACAAAAAGAGGCTAGTGGCTGAAGTTTAGTTTAGTTTTTTTTTTTTTAATTATTTATTTATTTTTATGGAAGAGCCTTGAGTTAATTTTAAAATAATGGGTAAACTAAGTATTTAGGAAGAGAGAACTTACAGTATTAATGCCTTTATTCTAATCTGGAATCACCTATGTGACAAACATTAGATCAGAGTAAATCTCTAGTTAAAATTATGAGAATAGGCAAAATTTCCCAGGAAGACTACCAAAGTTAAAATATTACTTCAATATATTCTACCCAATACATGGAAACAAAAAGTTCCCAGAGTTTCAAAGTACTAAATAAATTTGACCTATAATAGCATTTAGCTGTTGGAAGAGAACCCAAAATGTAGGCCTGTATTTCTTTAACCTAAGAATGTTATTCATGAAAAGTATTTTAAAATGACTTTAATATATCTCATAAAATTACAATATAATAATTTTTACTTAAATATTGCATAAATGTGCAAGATTGAAAAATGTACACCTTTGAAAAGAAATATGAATTATATGGGTGTTCTTGATACTCAAGTCTTTTTTTGTTGTTGTTGAATTGAAGTCTCACTCAGTTACCCAGGTTGAAGTGCAGTGGCACACTCACAGCCACCACAGCCTCAACCTGCTAGGCTCAGGTGATCCTTCCACCTCAGCCTTCCAAGTAGCTGAAACCACAGGCACGTACCACCATGCCCGGTTAATTTTTCTTGATTTATTGTAGAGATGAGGTGTCACCACATTGCTCAGGCTGATCTCAAACTTGTGGGCTCTGGCAATTCTCTTACCTAGGCCTCCCAAAATGCTGGGATTATAGGCATGAGCTTCTGCGCCCAGACTCAAGGCTCCTTTTTTAAAGCTATCTTTAAATTAATTGTTGTAGTTCAGAATCAACTTTTGATGCAAGTTCTAAATTTTCAAATAGCTCAAGTATTTTATTTTCTTTCATTTGAATAATGAATACTTCACATCAAACTCATGTATAATGAAAAAATACTTAGCAAATTCATTAGTTTGCTTATAGCATTGATCACTAATGCATTATCTATATGTGTGTATTTCATAAAATATAACTTCACAAATAAATTGCTGTAACATGTAAATAGGTATTTAGACTGCCACATTTACAATTTTCTAGTTATAATGTAGGCCTTAAATGATTTAAGTATACTTTACAGAAAGGTCTATCTATGAAATGATAGTAATTTCGGCAGTCAATTCTGCACTTTATAATTGTGATATTTAGTATTTAGTGATAACAGTATAGATCTATAAGGTTTTGCCAAATTTTACTTCCATTTATAATAATTTGGAGGAAAATTTAACTTTTCTTTTTAATATTATTTTAATGATAAGACCAGTACATTAAATGATTGAACCAGGTAATGTGATTCATTTCCTTATTAAACTGAATGTATTTCAATGCTCTTACCAAAAACATGTTTTAATTAGAAATCTACATGCATGCTAGGTAATAATTTCATTATAAATTTAAGGAAAATTGTTTTTTCATTACAAGAGAACACAGACTTACACACACACACACACACACACACACACACACACACGTCAATTCCAGAGCTTTATTGTGTGCTTAATTACACCACGATTACCAATAGCTTTTTCTGTGATGGGGAGTTTCAACATGGCAAATGATTGCTCTGAGCTTTATAATTATGTAGAACTCTATGTACTGTTTGATATTTTGAAGTAAAAAACAAGCAAATATTCCATTTAACATTCAAACGTTTATTACTCAGAAACTCTATTTTTTGTCTTTAGGAAGTTATTTCCTATAACTTATTAAACTTTCAATAACAAAAAATAAAAATACTTAATCTGTTTATACAGTTCAAAATATTTACTTCTGATAATTATTGCATCATATAGTAACTGAAAGTTTTCTGTAGTCAGTCAAATAGATTTAAAGAGAAAAATTCATCCTTCTATCTTCACGCATCCATTTGGAAATTATAGGATTACCCAGAATGAATGAGGAAGAGAGAAAGCACTGTTCTAATTCTTTCAAGGAGCAATTTCTGGTTCTTCTTACCACTTGCTGCTAGGTCTGAAAGTTAAATGTAATCCAGGGAAGATAGAGGGCTCCACATATCTGTTATCATTACTAGAGTGTTTTTATTCCTAGTTTTCCTTCAGGTCCAGTTTACCCTATTCCCTACAGAAGCTTCAGGATACCAATCCGCAGAGCACGGGGTAATGAATCTCTCCACTGACATAGTTTAACGATTTACCTTAATCCCTGTCCCAGAAATAATCTGTCACGACATGAGAGAACAACAAAGTCCTGTTACCACAGTACCTACAAAAACTCAAGATTAGTACGGGTCTTGGATATTTTTTCATACATTTAGATGTCGTGTACAAATACAACTTTTTAAAAGTTTCCTTCTTTGACAAAAGTTATTAGTATATATGCTGGAAGACAAGTCTTAAAGTACAAGTTATGAAACACTTTTAATTTTCATTGAGAGTCAAGTCTAGGAGCCAAGTTCAAAGGCCTTCCCTCTGTGGCTGAAGTCTGAAATTTGTAACAGGAGTATAAGTCATAGAAAAACTTATTAGGGTTAGACTTCATGTAAGGCACCTTTGTTTTTATGCATTTATCTTTCACTTCCTAGTATTTTAATGATGTGTTATGAAATGTTGTACTTTTGTCTTAACCACACTCTGAATTAAAAAGAAACATTACCCAGTCTTTTTTGTTTTTTGCCCTGCCGCCCCTCCGCCATACCCAGTCTTAAACTAAAACAGTCCAGGCAAGCAGAACATCCTTGGAAAGTTATTTATGAAAGGAAAAGACTTAAACTATGAAAAGGAAGAAAAGTGGTTCAAGAAAGTGGAAGGAATGGTGCAGGAAAAAATTAACTATTCATGACCAGAAAAGATTTATAAAATATGCTAGTTTTCTTCAGGAATTCCAAGAAATACCAGTACTAGACTGGGATTCCAGCTTTTGAACAGAAAATGACGAATGCTACAGTGCCTTCGGGGAAACTGTGGTCCCAAGTGTAGAACATCCTCTAGATGATTCCCATTGCCCTTTGTAATCTCTAGGAAAATATTGCATTGAGGTTGTGGTATATGGCACAAAATAAAGTTAAATAATTTTCAACGAGATACAGAGATTTACAGAAAGCCACTATATTTCAACATTTTCTGCCAATCAGCGTGCTGACAGTACAAAAGAAAACAGACAGAGTTTTCCAGCTAGGGTTTTCCTCCCAAAGACACACCAGATATCTGATATTTGCGGAACCAGCACAGTTATGTTTTGAAAAGACTTCATGTATCACAAGAGAAAGTTAAAATTGGCATTTCAGAGATTTCGAATAACATTTATTGATTTAATTGAACTTGAGGTCTGTGACTTCCTTTATTTTGAATATGTGCACATATGAGAAAATGGTTGGGCACATTGTTAAATATTTCCATATTTGGAAAGAACACTAAAAGAATTTGCCTGCTTTTCTAGGGTATGCACTATATGATGCAGAGCAATTCCAATATCAAGGCTGATCATCTGTCCAGAGATGGTCATTAAACGCACAGACCAAATTTGTAAAACATTTTTAAGTATTTAGCTGTTCCTGGATAGCTTTCTCAGCTAGTTAAATCATTTTCTCCAAATGGTAATTGCTTCAGTGTCCCACGATATTTAAAGCTATTAAAGTCTAATGACCCAAATTTCATTTTTCCTTTTTTTTTGAAACTTTTGGAAACTTTTTTTGATGCTCTAGGTTTTTCACTAAGAAGTGTTTAATTGGCTACCAGTTTTACAAAATGCACAAATATGTCTATGTACATACCAAAAATCAAATGCATTCATTAAAATGATAGGTTTAGAAAATTTATATTTTTGGTTAATTATTGACTCTACCGAAAATGTCTTAAAAATATAAAATACCAGTTTCATGTCCAAGTGAAAGAGAAAAGGGTCACACCCAGTGACATAAAAACACACACGTGGCAATCCTATTTGTGAGTGTCTTTTGCTACTGAGACTTGCAGTCTGTATTTCATCAGAGATTTTTTTGTTTTTTTTGAATTGGAGTCTCACTCTGTCGCCCAGACTGGAGTGCAGTGGTTGCTCCCGGCCATCACAGCCTTGACATGCCGGGCTCCGGCGATCCTTCTGCCTCAGCCTTCCAAGTAGGCGGAATTACAGGCATGGGCTACCACGCCCCGCTGATTTTTTGATTTATTGTAGAGATGAGGTCTCGCTGCCCAGGTGGGTCTCGAACCCGCGGGCTCAGTCAATCCACTCACCTCAGCCTCCCAAAGGCACGGGATTACAGGCTGAGTCACCGAGTCCGGTTTATCAGAGATTTTTGACCTTCACTTGGTGAAACCTTTTGTCCTAATCATGAAAAGGTGGCATTAACTGGCTGTTGCTTTAAGATTCTTTTGGTAGTTAACTCCTGTAGAAGAGTGCAAACATGGTACCCAGACTTTCTTCATTACAATTTTTCTTCTCCATGAAACACTGTTGGTCATTTTGTGAAAGTTAGTGTCTTGTATTGCAAAAGGTACTTAGCTAATCAAAATTTAAAAGAAAGCATGGCAGTAAGAA
>NW_007252570.1:25651-30651 GCF_000164805.1 Carlito syrichta | reverse complement strand
CTTTTTGTGTGTTTTGTTCTTATTCTCCTATATTTATTTCCCCAGGTCTGTAGCCACAGTTGTGACCAATTTAATCCCTTATAAACACAAACTGGATATATAAAATGTACTTTCTGGTCTAGCCAATACAAGAGTGTTATGAAACACAAGACTGAATGAATTGCTAAACTTAATAGGTTTATTTTTCCAACAAAAATAATAAAGTGCAAATTTTTAAGAGAATGATTATACATTGTGTTTATAAAAGTTAGGAGATAAATTTAACAATGAATTAGCCTTTGTATATGTATGTGAATTTTTTTCTTATTTACATCGAGACAAGTTGAAAAAGAAGTGATAAAGATCATCTATACTGAAACAGAGAATGCTTCTAGCCACATGTCACATTTAAAGAAAATGTGAAATCTGGAATAACATATAATAAGAAAATTGAATGCAAAAGAATTGGATAATGAAAAGAAATAAGGAAGAAGAGAGACCATAACCACAGTGGTTAAACATTTTAATCAGCATCACCAAATAAATAATTGGAGATATAAAAATCAGTACAACAAAGAACCTATGTAAGAAAATATGCACAGTAACATCACCCAATGTGTAACTATCACATTGTTGAAAAAAGTATATATGTATGCAGATGTCAATGTATGTTTGTGATGGGTGTGAAGAGTTTTAGAAATGTTTTTTAATGAAATAAAACTATTTAAAGTTATAAGATTAGTAAGAGCTTCAAACATGGAAAAAGGTGATTTTTAATCTCCCCAATAGTGATCAAGTTGTATATACATATATGACAAACGTATTAACATTTCCATAAAAACTGTAAATTGGAATACAGTTTAAGCAATATCTTATACACAAAATACAGAAATCAAAACAAGGCAATAATTAGAAGAATATGAGAAAAATAACTAACATAGATGACACATATATATAAGGGAAAATGGTAGCACAATGAAAAGGTAATATGCTGAATGCTGTTAACAGAAAAACACTTTTTGAATGAAAAAATATTAATGGAAAAATTCCAAAAAAAAAATTAGTTTAGACCAAAAGGAAAAAAAGGTACATTCTGGAGAAGATGTATAATAAGAACACTACTGTATGGTGACTGAGAACAGAGACTTGAAGGTAGCAGTAGTTTATTTCTACTGTGTACTGTCTGGCACAAATTTTATAATTTGCCTTGTCTTGTGCTGTCAACGGTAAACTAAAGATAATTACAGTTCTTTTGCCAAGTTTCTATAAATATTTAATGTATTTAAACTCCTTAATATATGATGAGCCATAGAGTGACTTCTGTAGATATTTTACTATTAATATTAATAATATTATTGAATTTTCATTACCAAAAATTTCTGCAGACATACAGGCCACCTATAGACATAAAACAATCAAATAGTCTGATTTTTAAAAAATAGATTTAAAAAGACATATCGGTTCACAGTACAATTAAGCAGAAGGTACAGAAATTTCTTATAGACTCCTGACCCCCATACATTCATAAATTCTCCCATTATCAGCACCATCTTGTTATATTTGTTACAACTGATGAACCTACACTGACACCTCATTGTCATTGAGAGAGTATAGTTTACATTGGGGATTACTCTTGATTTACAGGAGGAGTCACTCTTGATTCATGGGCTTAGACAAGTGTACAATGTCATGTATCCATCATTATAGGATACAAAGTAGTTTCCTGGCTTTAAAAATCCTTATGCTCTGCCTATTCATCACTACTTCCCTGCTGGCAACCACTGATCTTTTTAATATCTCCACAGTTTGCTTTTTCCAGACTGTCTTATTTTTGGAATCATATAGTAGGTTGTCTTTTCAGAATGGCTTTTTTATTCAGTAATATGCATTAAGTATTCCCTCCACGTCTTTTCATGGCTTGATAATCATTTATTATGAGTGTTGAAGAAAATTCCATTGTCTGTATTCAGCCACCTACTGAAGGACATTTTGGTTGTTTTCAAGTTTTGGTTTTATAAAGTCGGCATAAACATCCACATGTAGGTTTTTATGTGGACATAAGTTTTCGACTTCTTTGGGTATGTAACAAGGAAAACAATTGCTAAGTTGTGTGGTAAGAGTATAGTTAATTTGTAAAAATTGACAAAACGTCTACCAAAGTGTTTTACCATTTTGCATTCCCACAAGCAACGAATGAGAGCTCCTGCTCCTGCCGCATCCTTGCCAGCATTTGGTGTTGTCAGTGTTCCGGATTTTGAGAATTATAATAGGTATATAACGGTATTTTGCCAATGTTTTTATTTGGATTTCCTGATGTCATATGATCAATATTTTCATATGTGTACTTATTTCCTATCTGTAGATCTTCTTTGATGAGGTGTTTGTTAAGGTCTTTGGCCTATATTTAAATTGAGGTATTTTCTTACTGTTGAATTTTAAGACTTCTTTATATATTTTTGAATAACATTCCTTTATTAGATGCAAATTTTGCAAATATATTCTCTTATTTGCAATCTGTTTTCTCATTCTCTTGATATTGTCTTTTATAGACAGAAGTTATTTTTTAATATTAACAATATCTAGCTTCTTATTCTTTCACAGATTGTGCCTTTTGTGTTTTATCTAAAGCATCATCACCATACCCAAAGTCATCTGGCTTTTTAAAAATGTTATGTTCTAAGAGTACTTTCTTTTTGAGCTTTATATTTAGGTTTATGAACCTTTTGACTTTCTTTTTGTTAAGGATGCAAGTTCCATGTCTACATTCATTTTTTTGGAATGTGCATGTCTAGTTGTTCCAGTACCACTTGTTGAAAAGACTGCCTTCACACCATCATATTGTCATTAGGCTTTTGTAAAAAACAAGTTTACCATATTTCTGTGAGTCTATATCTGGGCTATTTGTTCCATTCATCTATTTGTTTATTCTTTTGACAATAGCACACTGACTTGATTACTGTAGATTTATATTAAGTCTCAAAATAGGATAGTGTCAGTCTTCCAACTTTGTTTTCCTTCCATAACTGAGTTGATAATTTTGAGTGCTTTGCCTCTCTCTATAAGCTTTAGCATTAGTCTATCTATCCACAAAATGATTTGATAGGATTTTGCTTGAGATTGCACTAACTCTATAAATAAATTTGAGAAAAACTGACATTTTGACAATGTGAAATCTTCAAGCCAAGAACATAAAATATATCTCTTATTTAGTTCTTCTTTTATTTCTCCATCGAAGTATTATGGTTTTCCTCATAAAGATTTTGCAAATATTTTGTTAGATTTATTCCTAAGTATTTCCTTTTGAGGGGTACTAATGGAAATTGTACTATGTTTTTAATTTCAAGTTCCATTTTTTCATTGTATTTGTATTTACAGTGATTGACTGTAACAGTGATTGACTGTTATGTTAATAAGTATGTATGCTGCAAACCTGTTATAATTACTTATTACTTCAAATAGGTTTTCCGTCAATTCTTTCAGCTTTTCTATGTATATAATCATATCATCTGTGAACAAAGGCAGTTTTTTGGTTTGTTTTTTTCTTTTCAGTGTTCCTCTCATATTCTTTTCTTGTCTTATTGTATTAGCTAGGACTTTCAGTACAATTGAAAAGCAGAAGTAAGTGAAAAAATCCTTGCTTCATCCTTGGTCTCAGCAGGAAAGTTTTGAGTTTGTCACCATTAATTAGGATGCTTGCTGTAGGATTTTTGTAGCTATATTTTAGTAAGTTGAGCAAATTCCTCTCTATTCCTAGCTTGCTGGAAGTTTCTATTATGAATGGATGTTGAATTTTTATTAAATAATTTTTGTATATCTATTAATATGATTATGTGATTATTCTTTTTTAGCATGTAAATGAAACAGATTACATCAATTGATTTTCAAATGTTGAGCTTAACTTGCATACCTGGAATAAATACAATATGGTCACAGGGCATTATTACTTTAATATATGGTTGAGTTTAATTTGCTAATATTTTGTTGAGGATTTTTTCATCTATATTCATGATAGATATTGGACTGCAATTTTACTTTCTTGTAATGTCATTGGTCTTACTATCAGAGTGATACTTGTCTCATAGAATTTGTTACTCTAATACTGCTTGTATTCTCTGAAAAATACTGTATAGAGATGGTGTAGCTTCTTCCTTAAATATTTGGCAGAATTCTTTTATGTACCCATCTGAGCATGGCACTTTCTGTTTTGAAAGTAAATAATCAATAATTATTTAATTTCTTAAATAGATGAAGATCCATTCAGATTATCTATTTCTTCTTGTGTGAATTTTGGCAGTTTATGTCTTTAAGTGAATCGGTCCAATTTATATAGGCAATAAACTCTGAGGACATAAAATTGTTCTTACTATATTATTATTATCATCTTAATATCTTTTTAATGTTCTTAAAATTTATGTAATGCCCACTCTTTTGTTTCTGATAATAGTAATTTGTGTCTTCTTGCTTTTTTTTTTTTATTATCTAGCCTGGCTAGAGTTCTATCAATTTTTTTTTTTTTTTGAGTTGGAGTTTCACTCTGTCGCCCAGACTGGAGTGCAGTGGCCGCTTCCGGCCACCGCAGCCTCGACCTGCTGGGGCTCCGGCGATCCTTCCGCCTCAGCCTTCCAAGTAGCTGGAATTACAGGCATGCGCTACCACGCCCGGCTGATTTTTTGATTTATTGTAGAGATGAGGTCTCGCTGCCCAGGCGGGTCTCGAACCCGCGGGCTTAGGCAATCCACTCACCTCAGCCTCCCAAAGGCGCGGGATTACAGGTTGAGCCACCGAGCCCGGCTTGAGTTCTATCAATTTTATTAATCTTTTCAAAGTACCAGCTCTCAGTTTCATTGGTTTTTCTATATTGATTTCATGCCTTCACTTTCATTTATTTTTGTTTTATTTTTCAATCTTACTTATCTTAGATGTAATTTGAGCTTCTTTTTCTAGTTTTCTACATTGAAATATTAGGTAATTGACTTTTGATTTTTCTTTATTTTTAATACATGTATCCAATGCTGTAAGTT
>NW_007252570.1:0-25631 GCF_000164805.1 Carlito syrichta | reverse complement strand
GACTGCAATTTTACTTTCTTGTAATGTCATTGGTCTTACTATCAGAGTGATACTTGTCTCATAGAATTTGTTACTCTAATACTGCTTGTATTCTCTGAAAAATACTGTATAGAGATGGTGTAGCTTCTTCCTTAAATATTTGGCAGAATTCTTTTATGTACCCATCTGAGCATGGCACTTTCTGTTTTGAAAGTAAATAATCAATAATTATTTAATTTCTTAAATAGATGAAGATCCATTCAGATTATCTATTTCTTCTTGTGTGAATTTTGGCAGTTTATGTCTTTAAGTGAATCGGTCCAATTTATATAGGCAATAAACTCTGAGGACATAAAATTGTTCTTACTATATTATTATTATTATCTTAATATCTTTTTAATGTTCTTAAAATTTATGTAATGCCCACTCTTTTGTTTCTGATAATAGTAATTTGTGTCTTCTTGCTTTTTTTTTTTTATTATCTAGCCTGGCTAGAGTTCTATCAATTTTATTAATCTTTTCAAAGTACCAGCTCTCAGTTTCATTGGTTTTTCTATATTGATTTCATGCCTTCACTTTCATTTATTTTTGTTTTATTTTTCAATCTTACTTATCTTAGATGTAATTTGAGCTTCTTTTTCTAGTTTTCTACATTGAAATCTTAGGTAATTGACTTTTGATTTTTCTTTATTTTTAATACATGTATCCAATGCTGTAAGTTTCCCTACATTCCACACATTTTTATAAGTTGTGTTTTCATTTCATTTAGTTCAAACTTTAAAATTTTTTGAAAGATTTATCTTCTTATTCAGATTGTTTAATCTCCAAGTATTTTGGAATTTGCCAGCTATCTTTCTGCTATTATTTCCAGTTTAAATCCATTATGGTCGGAGGAGAAGCTGGGAGATTTCTATCCTTCCAAATTTGTGAAGCTGTGTTTTATGGCCCACAGTATGGTTTATCTTGGAGAATGTTCCATGTGAATTTGGAAACAATGTATATTCTGCTGTTATTTGATAAAGTAGTTGATAGATGTACATTATATTCATTAATTAAAAATGTTGTTGAATTCAACTATGTCTTTACTGTCTGATAAATCTGTCCATCACTGATAGAGAGTTATTGAAATTTCCAACTGTAATAGTGAATTCATCTATTTCTCCTTCCAGTTTAGTCTCACTTCCTTTAATTATCTGTTGCTAGGCAATACACATCAAGAATTGTCATGGCTTCTTGGATAATCACCATGTTTACATTTTGTAAAGCTCACTCATCCCTGATAACTTCCCTTGGTCTAAAGATTGCTCTGTCTTAAATTAATACAAGCTATTTCTGTTTCTTCTGACTAGCATGGTATATTTTCCCACCCATTTATATTTAATCTGTGCATATCTTTATGCTTAAAGTGAGTTTTTGTAGACAACATATGGTTGTCTCATGTTTTGAAAGACTCTGACAAATCTGTCCTTTAATAGGTACACTTAGACAATTGATATGCAAGTGATTATTGATATAGCTGTATTTATATCTAACATACTCATTACCTTATTAGATTTGTTGCCTTTGTTCTTTGCTCCTATTTTGTCTTCCACACCTTTTCTACCTTCTGTGATTTTAATGGAAAATTATATAATTCCATCTCTTTCCTTTATTAACATATTATCTATGCTTCTTTTTGTATGTTTTCAGTGTTTATTCTAGAATTTGTGGTATACACTCACAACTAATCTATGTTCACTCTCAAATATCACTATACTACTTCAAGGATGGTTCAAGTACCATAAAGTATCAAAATAATCCTAATTACTATCTCCTGTCTCTTGTATTATTGCTGTCATTTAAACATAGACATCTATGAACATATGTACTGATACATAATCAAATAGATTGCTGCTATTGCTAGTTTAAAAAATTGTTACCTATTAGATAAATTAAGAATAAACATTATATTTAACCCACTTATTCCTTCATTGATGCTCTTTCATATATATATGAGTTTTTGACATTTAATAATTTTCCTTCTCTACTATCAACAAGTTTCCTTAATTTTTGTTTATGGAGAAAGACTATTTTCCCTTTTTATTCTTACTTTTAAAAGATAATTTTGCAAAGCACAGAATCATAGTTTGTTGGGGTTTTCTCTAAATACCTTAAATATTTTACTCCACTATATCCTTGCTTGCACATTTTTTGAAAAGTTGCATGTAATTGTTAAATTTACTCAAATATGTATTTTTTCCTCAGCGTCTTTTATGATTTAAAAATGAATGTCTATAGTTTTAAAATTGTATGAATAAATACACGTTTTTTGCTTGTTTGTTTTTGTTTTGGCATTTATCTTGCTTGGCTTTCCCTGACCTCCCTGGATCAGTAGTCTGATGTTTGACATTAATTTAGTTAGAAAACCAGGCCTGCTTTTGCCTGTACTCTCAGCTACTCAGAAGACTGCAGTGGGAAAATTGTTTAAATCCAAGATTTTGAGGTTACAGTGAGTTATTATCATGCTACTGCACTCCAGCCTGGGTAAGAGCAAGATTCCATTTCTAAAAATAATAATACTAATAATTGGGTGAAATTTGTCAGTCATTATAGTTTAAACTATTTCTTTTATTTTTTCTCTTCTATTCCTGTAATGCTCAGTATATAAGTTACACCTTTTATAGCTGTCCCATAGTTCTTGAATATTCTGTTCCAACATTTTATTTTCAGTCCTTTTTCTCACTCTTTTTAAGTTTTGGCATTCTACTGAAATTTGAAACCCACAAATTCTTTCCTTAGCTGTGTCTAGTCTACCAATAAGCCCATTAATGGTGTCCTTAGCTTATTTTACAGTGTTTTTGAACTCTAGCATTTCCATCTGCATGCTTACATTGCCATTTTTTCTTCTATGGTGTCATTTTCTTCAGTAAAGTCCTTAATATCTTAATAGTTGTTTTAAATTCCCAGTCTGATAATGCCAATAGCCTTACTGTATTTGAGTTTGATTATGAGGCCCTTCAAACTGGATAGTTTGCTTTAGCATGTATATAATTTTTTCTTCATAGCATGACATCATGTACTGGGGGAAAAAAACTACTCTAGATATACCTTTAGTAATGTAGTGATAAGACGTAAGAGATGGAAAGCATTTTATTGACCTATGAACAGGTTTCGGTCTTTAGGTGAGCATATATCACTGGACTGTGAACTTCACATGTGCCTTTCATTTTTATGTCTCATGCCTTTGGTGGTACAAGATTTCAGAGAGGACTTGAGTTGGGTGTTTCCTTTTACATAGGTCAGTTAGGCTCTAATAAAACCCAAGTTTGTTTAGGCTAGTTTGTTAGGCTAGCTTGTTAGGGTAGTATGTTTAGGTTACTTTTTCCTAAGCCTAGATTTTGTAAAGAGAAATGGAATAATCTGACATATTTCAAAAAGGTTCTTTATCCTTCTCCAGCTGGAGGCATTAGGGGACTTCTCCAATCATCACTGTGAAAACCTGGTTGAGTTCCTGGAGGTAAAACTTACAAAAGTGTCAGGCCTTTACTATTTTGAGGTATGTTCCCTGTATGCCTAGATGTTCAAGGGTTTTTATCAAGAAGGGGTGCTGGATCTTATCAAAAGCTTTTTCTGCAAAGCCATCTACGAGAAACCCACAACCAGCATACTCCTAAATGGACAAAAACTGGAACCAATTCCCTTGAAAACTGGAACTAGCAAGGATGCCCACTCTCACCCCTCCTGTTCAACATAGTATTGGAAGTCCTGGCTAGAACAATCAGAGAAGAGGAGGCAATTGGGGTATCCAAATAGGAAAAGAGGAAGTCAAGTTATCTCTCTTTGCAGATGATATGATTGTGTACCTTGAAAACCCAAGAGAATCTGTCAAAAGCCTCCTTACATTGATAAAGGCCTTTGGCAAAGTCTCAGGATACAAAATAAATGTACAAAAGACAATCACATTTCTCTATACCAATAATAAACAAACAGAAACCCAAATAAAAAACACAATTCCATTCACAGTAGCCACAAAAAAAATGAAATACCTCAGCATCTTCCTAACCAGAGATGTGAAAGGCCTTTACAATGAAAATTACAAAACACTGCTCAAAGAAATCAAAGATGACACAAACAAGTGGAAAAATATCCCATGTTCATGGATTGGAAGAATCAACATTGTGAAGATGTCCATCTTACCTAAGGGAATCTACAAATTCAATGCAATACCCATCAAATCACCAGCAACATTCTTCTCAGACCTAGAAAAGACAACACAGAAATTCATATGGAAACACAAATGTCCAAGAATAGCCAGAACAATCCTCAGCCAAAAAAAAACAAAGCAGGTGGTATCACATTACCAGACTTCAAACTTTACTATAAAGCTACAATCATCAAAACAGCTTGGTATTGGTATAGGAACAGGCATATAGATCAATGGAATAGAATTGAGATTCCAGAAGCAAAACCTCGATTTCTCAACCAACTCGTCTTCGATAAAGCCTCCACCACCTACCACTGGGGAGAGGAGAACCTATTCAGTAAATGTTGCTGGGAAACCTGGCTGACCACATGCAGAAGATTGAAACAGGACCCCCATCTATCCCCATGCACAAAGATTAACTCCAAATGGATCAGAGACCTAAATGTAAAACCTCTAACCATGAGAACTGTAGAAAAGGAAGGAAATACGCTCATGGAAATTGGAACTGGCATCCAATTCCTGAACAAAACACAAAACCCACAAGTCATAAGAGAGAAGATAGACAAATGGGACCTTATTAAACTGACAAGCTTCTGCAAAGCCAAAGAAATCATCAAGTGAGCTGGGAGACAGCCTACAGACTGGGAAAAAGTATTTGCCAACTCCAGGTCTGACAAAGGCTTAACATCCTGGATCTACAAGGAACTCAAACGTGTTGAAAAGAAAAAAACAAACAACCCCATTATAAAATGGGCAAAAGATATGAACAGACACTTCACAAAAGAAGACATTCGAGCAGCCAACAAACACATGAAGAAATGCTCAACCTCACTAACCATCAGGGAGATGCAAAGCAAAACCACACTGAGATACCACCTAACTCCAGTCAGAATGGCAATTATCAACAACTCAAAAAATAACAGCTTCTGGAGAGGGTGTGGTGAAAAGGGAACACTTCTACACTGTTGGTGGGAGTGTAAACTAGTGCATCCTCTGTGGAAGACATTGTGGCCATTCCTAAAAGCTCTAAAAATCGACCTTCCATATGACCCTGCAATCCCCCTACTGGGAATATACCCTGAAGAACTCAAATCACTCTATAAAAAAGATACCTGCACACATATGTTTATCGCAGTGTTATTCACAATAGCAAGAACCTGAAAACAACCATGCTGCCCATCAAAAGAGGACTGGATTAAAAAAATGTGGTACATATACACGATGGAATACTATGCAGCCATAAAAAAGAACAAAATCATGAATTTCGCAGTAACCTGGATGGAACTAGAGTCTATAATACTGAGTGACCTCTGACAGAAACAAAGATCTGAGTATCATATGTTCTCAGTCATATAATGGACCTTGAACATCCAATGTAATACTATAAGAAAATGACTGACGGTACTGGGAAACTATGCGGGGGGAAGGAGATGGGATTAACAGTAGCAAATATCTGTCTGGGGATGGGGAAACACCTCTTATCAACAGGGTGCCTGAATGAAACGTAATTGTATACCTAACCCTTAACTGTACCCCACAAAACCATAATAAAAAATATTAAAAAAAAAAGTGTGAGGCCTTCAGGTGACTGAGTCTCCCTAAAGTTTTTTAATTTTATTTTTTATTTTTTTGGTGTTCAATCAACCAGTATAAATACACCTGGCAAAAACAGATAGATTACAAAGAACTGACCACTCAACAATTATCATGAGAGATTTTAGGTGCTAGATCAAGTCGACCCAAAATGAGTATGTCTGTAGAAAATTTATATCACAAAATTAACAAGCTTCAATTCAAGGAATACACATAGAATTTTAAAAAGTCAGACTCTGTGTGTGCAGTGGCTCATACCAGCAATTTGGGAGACCAAGGTATAAGGATCACTTGAGGCCAATAGTTTGAGAACAGCCTGAGCAATAAAGAGAGATCCTATCTCTACAAAAAAAAAAAAAAAGGAATTTTTAAGCGCATCTGTAGTCCCAAATACTTGGGAGACTGAGGCAGGATGAATGCTTGAGCCCAGGAAGTCGAGACTGTGGTGAGCAGTGATTACGTCAATGCATTCCAACCTGGGTAATAGAGTGAAACCTGTCTCAAAAAATAAAATAAATACAAATCAAAAAGGTAAATTCACAGACACAGAGTAGAATGATGGTTGTAGGGTGCTAAGTGTAGGGGAAATGGAGAGATATGGGGAGATACAAACTTTCAGTTACAGGCTGTATATATTCTGGAGAGTTAATCTATAGCATGGTGACTATAGTTAATAACAATGTACTTCAGAAATTAAAATGTGCTAAGAGATATTAAATGTTCTCACCACAAAACAAGGGTAACAGGTGATAGACGTGTCAAGTAACTTGACTATTGTAACTAATTCACAATATCATATATTATTGATATATGATATATATATCAAATCATCACATTGTACACCTTAAACTTATAAAATTATATTTTGTCAACCATACCTCAATAAAGCTAGGGAAAAAAATCAGCTATTAGCATCTAAAGTACATAAGGCCCTAAACTAGGCAATGAGGATAAAAGGGTAATTAAGGAAGTCACTACTCTCAATCTCAATGAGCTGAAACAAAACTAATAAATAATTACTATTTCCTGATGACAGTTACTGAGCATATTATTCTTAGATATGTATCATATATGTATGTAACTACTATATATGAACATATAAATACGCACATACACACAATATTCAAGTTTCCTATTTAACTCTATGAGGTGCTACCATCATTTCCATTTTACAGGGAGGAAAGTGAGACACAGCTTAAGCATTTTGCAAAAGATCGTCACCTGATAAGTGGCAGAAGTGCAGTTCAAACCTAGATACTTGGATTCCCAGGTCTAAGCCCTTAATGACTATTCTAAAATGTCTCACAGGTGACAGATAACAGGAAACTTCAATACCATATAAGTGATACTATGGAGAACTGACACACAGTCATAGACAATTAGAGGTTTCTAAGCAAGAGAGAAGAGGAGGAGGAGGAGGAGGAAAGGCTCAGAAAAGAGAAAGAACAACGACCATGCAGGTTTGTAAGACATGAAGTGGGTGAATGAGACTGGAGCTTTGGTCATGAAGGGGAGAACTGTGAGACTGAAGAGTCAAGAAGTTGGAAGGACAAGATTGTGAAGGACCTTGAAGGTCAATGAAAGCAGGCTGGAGGGTTTTAAGCAAAGGAGAGATCTAATGTGACTGTATTATAAACAGATCACTGGGCTGCTCAGTAAAGAATACACTAGGGGAAGAGATGGAGACAAAGTATATCTGGACTTCAGGTGTCCAGGTCTAGATAGCAGTGGCCTGGACCAGGTGGTACAGTAAGAATGGAGAAGAGGGAGAAGGTTAGAGAGATTCATGAGCTAGCTTGCAGAGCACTACTGGGGCTGAGAAGGCATCAGCTGTCAAAAATGATTCCAAGTCTTTGCTTGTTCTTGGAAGATGTGAAAAACAAAATTAAAAAAAAAAAATTGACTCCAAGGTTTCTTGCTTGAGATAGGAACAGAATGGAAGGAGAGGGACAGCATGAGTCAGCTTTGGAGGAATTTAATTTCCAGAGGCGATGGGTCATCCAAATGAATGCGTCAAGCTGGCACAGGAAGGTACAGAGGTGGCAATACATGTCTGGGCTGAATCTTTGAAGATCGAGCACCTTTTTAATGGCACTCATCCCTTCTTAAGTACCATACTGCTTAAAGTCTGTAACCCTCCATGCCACCACAACAAGCTTCAGGAATGGGAGCACACCTCGTTCACTGCTATGTTCCCAATGCTTGACATAGTGCTAGCATGGTAAGTATTCAATGAACGCTGCCTGGAAGTGCAATAGATGGATGGATGAATTAAAATGTGCTAAGAGATAGCCGGGGTTCCTTGGTCAGGGAGCAGGAATAACTTCACCTCTGGAACTCTCTTTCTTCGGGTCTGAATTAAACATCAATTCACTGGATGAGTACAGAGTTCAGCAAGGAAACGGATAACGGCACGGGCAAGAGGTGGGAAACAGCTGGTGGTGAGCAAATCGAGGAGTGTATCAGGGTTCTGGTGAAACACTAGTCAGGAAACCTCCTGGTCAGGCAGGGAGATGCTGAGGATCTGGAGACAGGGGCTTGAAGCATCCCTAGAAGGTAAGCAGCCAAGGAAAGCCAAGGCACCAGAACCGTGTCCCATCCCCGCCCGACTCACGCCTCCTCCTCCTCGTCTCCGGAGTCAGACTCAGAGTCCACCGACATCTCGTCATCTTCTCCGGGGGCCCCGGCTACACCGCCCTCCGTGAGCCTCTCCCTGCAACTGCCGCTTCTGGCAGCGAGCACGGCGGGCCTCTGGCCCCTTTTCTGCAACCGCCTCGGTGTCACTGCGCATGTGCCACGCATCACTTTCCTTTCAGAATCCTGCTTCCAATGTTTTTATTTTCAGATTTGTGCATGCTGCGCTTCCAGCAGTTTGTCAGTTGTCATTCAGGCTTTCTTACCTTGGCACTGGTTTTCATGGACGTTTGTGCTCCCTGGTTTCTTCTCGGGACAGCCTTGATTCTCTGTCTTTTCACCCGTGGGTTTCTTTATTTCTGGGAACATGACCTCACCTCTGAAGACTCAGGAAAAGTTGTCGACATTTTAACTTGTTTTACTTTTTACTTGCGGTTGGGATGTAGTAGGAACTTCCAGCTTCTTATCTGTTGGATCAAAAAGCGGAAATTCTGTTTCAGATATTGTTTTCCTTTCTCAAAATAAATTGTAATTGTATGATTTTTACGATCCTTATATTGTGGAATCCAAGTTAAACAAATGTTAATTTATTGCTTTTTCTGTTTCATATTGTTCTTATTTTTTTAATGCACAAAATATTACAGATAAATGCCTAGTCTGCTCCAAGAGCTTCTCTTTCTTTTCTTCCAGGAGTGACCACTGTCCTACACTTGCTGGACATTGTTCTCATGAGTAGGAGTCATTAAAGTATTTTCATACTTTCACTGCATTGCAATATTCATTAAAAAACAGTATTTTGTTTAAAGTTTACAAAACAGATTTGTGTATTTTTGAGTACTCTTTTGCAACTTAATATTTTAATCTTATTTCTGACATATAAATTATATATTAAAATCTAGTTTAATCATTTAAATGATGCATAGCATATCATTCTATGAATACTTTTCAAAAACCCATTCATTTAAGTGTATATTAAGGGTATAAAACGTATCTTAGTTTCAAATGCAAACATGAATATAATCTTAGAACTTGGTCATATATAATGCCATGTAAAATAAGATCAATAGACTTCAGAATATGAAATGTTACATTTCTGAGCATATCATAATAAAACTAAATGAAATGAGGAGGAAATTCACTTAAATATTGAAAACAATAAGCATCTCTGCTGAATAAGGACTAGGTAAAAAATATCTAACAACAATTGGGTAATTTCAGATAAGAATGCAATTTAATTAAATCATACAAAAATATTGACATGATGTAGACAAAGCACATTATAAAAAATCCAAAGTCCTAATTTTTCTGGCAACTACAAGTGATAAATATAAATAACTGAAATTCAACTCAAGATGATAGAAAAATACTGGCACTCAAAATCAAATTTTAAAAATAAGATTGAATGAATAAAGACTGAGAAAAAATTTAATGAACAAAGTATCAGGAAAATTTTTAAATAAATCTTACAATTGGAAGTAAACAAAACATTTAACTCGTAGGATATAATGGGGAAAGAATGAAAAACTATATAAAATTATAAATGACAGGTGAAAAATAACCATTTTAAGTGAAATTGAAATAAATATTAAATAACATTTCCTAAACTGATTTATTTAAAACATATTGATAAAAGTGACAAAAATATAATATTAAAGAGGATGCTGCCTGGCTATAAAAGAGCAGCATGAAAAAATTTTAGAGGTGATAGAATTGTTTTCCAACATGATTCTGGTGATAGACACGTGAATATATCCACTTGTCAGAACTCATGGAAATGTAATGCCACAGCGAATGGTACCATTATATAAAATTCTAAGAAAACTCAACCAGAATGCTAGAAGAGGCCCAAGTGAAATAATAAGTATAATTAATGAAACGTGCAGTATTACAAGTAAATAACAAAATCATGTGGGTAGGGTTGGGAAAGAAAAGGACTAACCTAATTCACTTTGGAAAATATAATCCTGGTTGGATCCTGTGAGAGTAAAAACAAGGGTGTAAGAATGAATGAATGAACTCTGAAACATGGCCTTGCTCCTCTACCACAGTGTGTGTCCTAGTACATCTACTTGGAGAAAAAAAAACTTTAAATTTGTACAGAGGGATAGTCCATTTGTAAAAATATATCCATGGGTGGTAAAAAATGCTATTTGGGATAATGGTGTCCTTGAATAAAATGGGAAAAATTACTTTTTATGTATCATGGCATAGGACAGATTACATAAGTATGCAATCGATAAAAATATGATTATAGGAAATATCAGTATGTGAACTAAATATTAAGCTGTAAGTAAAAGAAATATTGGAACAGAGACCCCCCAAGGATACCTTAAATGACAGATTTCTTTTTTGAAATTCTCCATGTATATTAGGAGCTAAAATTTTCCAATTAATCCTAAAACCAAGGCTTTCTTTATGTTTGTTTAAACTGATACTTCAAGTGCTATGTATAGAAGAAAATTCTGAAAGGAAATATATCAAAATATTAATAGGTGCTAAGTATGAGTAAAGATTTACAGATGCTTGTGATTCCTTACTTTCCAAATTTTCTACAATATTGAGACAAGAATAACAAATATCTATTTAAAGAGTAGATTGTTAATATTCTTTATAAGAGTATTTCTAATGAATCAATTTAGAACAATATTTTTAAAAATCATATGCCTTTACATATTATCAAGTAAAATTGTATGCTTTTACATATTATTGGGTAAAGACGTAGCACTCTGTTTTCCACTGCCATACATTCCAAATTTGGTTCACCTTTTCCACCTTCAACAAAAACCTTTCATATGTCAAAGTGTGAAACTTCAGTGTGGCTATGCTTGAAGATGAGTCCACTAAGATAATAATTAACGATAAATGAGGTCATAAAGATGGGGCTCACTCCGATCCTATAGAATTAGTTTCCATATCAGAAGAGACACCAAAGACCTTGATCTCTCTCTCTCTCCCTCTCCCTCTCACCCCACTCCCTCCAGTCTCTTTTTCTCTCTCTGCATACCAGCATCAAGGAGAGGTCATGTTCAGGCATAACAAGAAGGCAGCAATCTACAAACAGGAAGAGACCCCTCACTACAAATGAAATTTGTCAGCAATTTAATCATAAACATTGTCAGTTTATAATCAAGTTGCTCCAGAACTGTGAAAAAATAGATTTTTATTCTTTAAGCCACCCAGTCAGTGGTATTTTGTTATGGTAGTCTAAGTACACTCCGACACCATATATTATATATTCATAATGGCTCATACCTCCTTGTTCTTTCAAATATATTTCTTTATATGAGTTTCCAGCAGTAATATGGAGAGACATATCGCTTGGTATGGTTTTCAATATTCGTGAGCAGATTTTAATCTTTTATTTGTAAAGAAAATCAGTAGAATTTCAGGTACTTCTGACAGGGACTTGTCTATGTGAAGAAACGAAAATACCTTTATCTATTTTTCAAGGATTTCATGCTGTACATTTACATGGCAATTTACACATGTATTGGGTATTCTCCATTTGTCCCTTTATGGCTTTTTTTTCAACATTCAACATCCTCTGTTGTGTGCTTCAGCAGTTTCTTACCTCTGGACAATACGAAGAGACTTTTATCCTTTAGCTTTGGTTATAGTTGAACGAGTTTGTAGCTAAAAATCAGATAGTGAGAGGAAGAAGCAGTTGTGATAGTTATTTCTACTGCTTATTTCCTGCTGAGGCAGCCAGTTGACAGTGAATGTGTAGAATGAATCTATCAAAGGCAAACACTGGAAAGTTCTATCCTCTAGCACCATCAAGTCCACGAAGAGAAGCAATTTCCCACCAGTGTTAACCTTCGGCGAATTCACACTTCCACCTTGGTTTCTGTTAATTTTTTAAAAAAACTCTTAAACTCATGTCAGTTACCTCTTTTGAGTGCATTGTTTTCTGTTGGGAAAAAAATGATATTAAAAATCTTTAAGTTTTAGAGAGACGAAATTAGAATGCGTTTATCCTGGACACATTATCATTTGCCTGTGGTCTCAAAATCAAGAGATTTACAATAGCTATAATAATGCTGCCCTTAGATACTAGATCAAAGAAAAATTGCAATACTTCCATTTATTAAAATGTTGAGCAAAAAAGTAACACAAACCTGTAAGCATTGGTTAGCGAAAATGTTTACATTGGAAGTGCTGCTGGAGTGCTCTCTGCATTGGTTAGCCCATTCTTCAGGCAAAAATATCAAGAAAAATCACTAATAGCTTTTGTATCTGTATCCTACTGACTGCCACAAAATGAAGCAAGTTAGTGGAAAAGCCTAAGCCCCAGCAAAGTCTTATTTGCATTTATACTTTGAGCAACTGGATCCAGGGACTGGTAAGCATTGATCATAGGCTCAGTGCTTTTGAGAAACTAAATATACGGGTTGAAGAGAAGAGAAATTTGAAAAATAGAGCAAAGAGCACTTGATCCCTGTAAAATTTTCAGGTTCGATGCTTCTTGTTGGATCGTACCACCAATAGGCCAAAAGGAACATGAACGTCAATCCCCACATTCCTGGGGAGAGTGAGAGACTGGGACCTTGCGTGACACAGAGTACATGTGAAACTACAGTGCTTATGAGGAGGTTTTCTGTGTTCAAGAAGAAATATCAAGAGCACATTGGCTGCCTTAATTTTCCTACCTCACTGACAAAAGCCACAGCATGAACTTGTGTGAAGCAGACAGCTCTCCAGCAACACTTCCAATGTAGACATTTTCGCTAACAACTTGCCAACAACTGGTTACCAAAAGAGTGCCTAGAGTTCACTAAATTACTGACTGAATAATTATCTCATTTTATTAACTATATTGCATTCTTATCATGGCGTTCCTTTTGAATTTTGACTAACGTCAGTTATTTCCAAAGAACAAACAGATTATTCACAGTAACTGTAATCACCAATGTTTATATAAAGTGATAGGATACTTGGCAAAACAGATTTTAAAATCCTCTTATATATTTTGTTTTCCACAAGATATAATGATTATATAATCGAGTTCATTTTATTCCTGGGTTTAATGTTTCTTTCTTTCTTTATTTTTTTGAGTTGGATTCTCACTCTGTCTCTCAGACTGGAGTGCAGTGGCCGCTCCCGGCTACCGCAGCCTCGACCTGCTGGGCTCCGGCGATCCTTCCGCCTCGGCCTTCCGAGTAGCTGGAACTACAGGTGCACGCTACCATGCCAGCTAAGTTTTGATTTATTGTAGAGATGAGGTCTAGCCAAGTTGCCCAGGCGGGTCTTGAACCCTCGGGCTCCGGCAATCCACTCACCTCAGCCTCCCAAAGGCGCAGGATTACAGGCTGAGCCACCAAGCCCGGCTAATGTGTCTTTAGAAGTTGTTTGTATCCTGCTGCATTTCATAGCATTTTTAGGAGGTTCTGTGACGTCATCAATCTAACCATCTGAGTTGTGTAACTAGGCAATAGCTAATTTAATGAAACATGAGAAAAAAAGGTGACATTTTAGTAGAAAGAAGAGCAAAGACTGTTAAGATGCTAGGAGAAGGTGAATATTTTCCCTGCTTCGTTTCAAGTAGAATGAGCTACCAAATTTCTGTTCTTCGAGTCAGAATTGAAGACGAGAAACGATCTCTTGTATAATTTATATCAGATGTTAGAGATGGTAGGAAGAATAAAGAGAAACACTTTTAAATCATGCATTTTTATAATGAAATTAAAATAAAACATTTTTTATATTATACCTATGCAAAACAGAAAGGGATACATGCTGAAAACTCTGTACAAAGTAAACATCAATTTTATCACAGTGACAATCATACTTTAATAATATATATGTATTCCAAAGATATTCATTTTCCCATTGAAAGAGAAACATCTTACACAAAATGTTTGTATCTAATTTAGTTTCAAGATACACTTTTCATATTAGGTATTTCTATTCAGTTCCAGTGTCAGCATCAAACCCCAGCCAAACTTAAACATTTTTGGATGCTGTTTTCAGGTTTTGTTTACTTACATTGTTTTACTCAAAGTGATGGGAGAAAAATACAGATTGAATACATTATCTTCCAGGAAGTCATAACATTTATTATAAAAGTCATCTTT
The DNA here is from genome assembly GCF_000164805.1 of Carlito syrichta. Taxonomy (NCBI): domain Eukaryota; kingdom Metazoa; phylum Chordata; class Mammalia; order Primates; family Tarsiidae; genus Carlito; species Carlito syrichta. The sequence goes on along the minus strand of NW_007252570.1, from coordinate 11,168 downwards.
ATTGACTTTTCATGTTCATTCTTTGTTTCCCTAGGAGGGTTCAATAGGCAGTCAACGATCTATGGTTTAGCACATTTCTACTTGACTCTCACTCTGAACAGTCTCACAGCCTTTGGTTGGGGACAGGTGCTCCACTCGTAAAATAGAAAATAAGCCAGTCTCTGAGCATACCACCTAAGAGAAAGGACAAAGCTTTCATATCTAAGAAATAATCTCACATGTGTGCAAACATGAATATGTGAAATTATTTATTTATACATTATTTTTAGTAGGGAAATAAGAAAAGAAAACAAACACTAGAGAGTTAAATATGTCATAGTTTTATTTTGTATTATTTTTTATTTTTATTTTAAAGATGGGGGTACAATTCAGGGTTAAGTATACAAATGGTCATTGTACAGGTAAAGTTTGGGGCTTACTTTGGTCCCCACTTCACCTGGTTTGAGATCAGGTACCCTTATTGATGAAATGTGCTCCCTCTTCCCTCCCCTGGCAGTTTCCCACTACTACCAATCCCGTTCTTGTGGTATTACGATAATTGCTCAGCGTCTGCCTATGAGTGAGAACACGTGGTACTTACTTTTTTGTTTCTGTGATAGATCACTGAGTATTATAGACTCTAAGTCCATCCAAGTTGCTGCAAAGTCCATTATTTTGTCCTTCCTTATGGCTGTGTAATATTCCATTGTGTATACATACCACATTTTTTTATTAAGTCCACTTTTGATGGATAGTATGGTTGGTCCCATGTCTTGTTGTGAATAATGCTGCAATAAACATGCCTGTGCAGGTATCTTTTTCATAGAGTGATTTGAGTTCCTCCAGATATATTTCCGTAATGGGGACTGCTGGGTCATATGGAATGTTGATTTTCAGAAGTTTTAGGAATCGCCACAGTTTTCCACAGAGGTTGTACTAGTTTATAATCCCACCAAGATTGTAGAAGTGTTCCCTTTTCTCCACAACTTTGCCTGCATCTGTTGTTTTTTGATTTATTGATGATGGCCATCTTGAATAGTGTTAGGTAGTATCTCAGTATGGTTTTAATTTGCATTTCTTTCATGACTAGTGAGGCTGAGCATTTTTTAATGTATCTATTGGCTGCTTGTATATCTTCTTTTGAGAAGTGTCTATATTCATATTATTCATATATTTTGTCCATGTTTTAATAGGGCTATTTGTTTTCTTTATTTTAGACATATTTGAGTTCCTTATAAAGGATATTAGGCCTAGATGTTAGGCCTCTGTCAGATATATAGTTGGCAAATATTTTTTCCCAGTCTGTGGCCTGTCTCTTCATCCTCTTGATTTTTTTTTTTCTTTTTGCTTTACAGAATCTTTTCAGTTTGATGAGGTCCCACTTTTCTCTTTTCTCTTATGGCAAGGACATTTGAGATTTTTATCAGGAATTAGTGGCCAGCTCCAATTTCCATGAGGTTATCTCCTGAATTTTCTATGGTGCTTATACTTTGAGGTTTTCCATTCAGGTCTTTGATACATTTAGAGTTGATTTTTGTGTATGGTGATAGGTAGAGGTCTTGTTTTAGTCTTCTGCATGTAGTCAGTCAGTTTTCCCAGCACCATTTACTGAATAAGTTCTCCTCTCCAAGTGGTTGTTGGTAGAAGCTTTGTCAAAGGTGAGTTCGTTGAGAAATTGAGGTTTTGCTTCTGGAATGTCCATCTTGTTCCACTAGTCTATATGCCTGTTCTTGTACCAATACCAGCCTGTTTTGATTATTGTAGCCTTATAGCAGAGTTAAAAGTCTGGAAATGTGACTCCCGCCACTTTGTTTCTTTTGCTGAGGTTTGTTTTGACTATTCTTGGTCATTTATGTTTTCATATGAATTTCTATATTGTCTTTCTAGGTCTGAGAAGAATGATGCTGGCAATTTAATGGGTATTGCATTAAATCTGTAGATTTCCTTGGGTAGGATAGACATCTTAACAATGTTGATTCTTCTAATCCTTGAGCATGAAATATTTTTCCATTTTTTTGTCATCTTTGATTTCTTTGAGCAGTGTTTTGCAGTTTTTGTTGTAAATGTCTTTCACTTCTCTGGTTAGGAAAATGCTGAGGTATTTCATTTTGTGTGTGTGTGGCTATTGTGAAAAGGATTGTGCTTTTTATTTGGTTCTCTGCCTGTTTCTTCTTGGTATATAAAGATGCGACTGTCTTTTGCACATTTATTTCATATACTGAGACTTTGCCAAAGTCCTTTATCAGTGCAAAAAGATTTTTGACAGATTCTCATGGATTTTGAGGGTATAGAATCATACCCTCAGCAAAGAGGGATACCTCGGCTTCCTCTTTTCCTATTTGAATGACCCCGATTTCCTTCTCTTGTCTGATTGTTCTAACTAGGACTTCCAACACAACGTTGAACAGAATGTGTAAAAGTGGGTAAATTTGTCTTGTTCCAGTTTTCAGGGGAAATGCTTCCAATTTTTGTCCATTTAGCAGTATGTTGTCTGTGGGTTTATTGTAGCTGGCTCTTACTATTTTAATGTATGTTCCTTCTATGCCTAGTTATTCAAGGGCTTTATCAAGAAGAATGCTGGATTTTATCAAAAGTTTTTTCAGTGTCTAGTGATATAATCTTGTGATTCTTATTTTGACTTCTATTAATTATTTAACTACATTTATGGTCTTCCTGATGTTGAACCAGTCCTGCATCCCAGGGATGAAGTGGCCTACTTGGTTGATTTTTGAGATGTATTGTTGAATCCAGTTTGCTAGAATCTTGTTGAGTATTTTGCATCTATATTCGTCAAGAGTATTGACCTGTAGCTCTCTTTCTTTCTTGGATCTTTACCTAGTTTGGTTAGCAGTGTGATGTTAGCTTTGCAAAATGATTTGGGGAGAGTTCCATCTTTCTTGATTGCTTGGAATACTTTCAATAGGATTGGCATCAGCTCTTTCTCATATGGTTTGTAGAACGCCTCTGGAAAGCCACCTGCACCAGGACTTTTTTCTATGGGTAGCTTTCTTATGACAAAGTTGATCTCTTGGGTTGTTATTGTTCTATCTAATGTCTCAAATTCTTCTTGCTTCAACGTTGGGAGGGTGTGTGATGTCAAAAAGTTCTCTGTTTAATTTAGGTTTTCAAGTCTGTTTCCATACAGGTGTGTATGATATTCTCTGATAATTTCTTATTCCCTCAGGGTCCATGGTGATTTGATCTTTCATTTCTGATTGTGTGTATTTGGGCTTCTTCTCTCTTTTCTTGGTCAGTCTGGCTAGGGATCCATCAATTTTGTTTATCCTTTCAAAGAACCAGCTTTTTGTTTCATTGATTTTTTTTCTATATGATATTTTTGTTTTCTATGTATTGTATTTGGCCTTTTACTTTGGTAATCTGAATTCTTCTGCTGAAGTTAGGGTTTTGGTGGTCCTTTCTTTCCAGCTCCTTTACATATTTGTTATGCCATTAACTTGTGATCTTTGCATTTTCTTGATGTATGGTCATAAGAAAATGAATTCTTCTCTCAGTATTGCTTTCATGGTATCTCAGAGATTTTGGTGAGATGTGTCTTTATTTTCATTTGTTTCCAGAAATCTTTTAATTTCTGCTTTGATATACATGTTGACCCAGGAATTGTTCAGAATCATGCTACTTATTGTCCATGTCTTTGTGGGCTTGGGGGTAGATTTGATATTTATTTTTACTTTTATTCCTTTGTGATCTGACTTGGTGTGTGGCAGTATTTTGGTCTTATGAAATTTGTTTATGCTTAATTTATAGTTGAGAAAGCGGTTGATCTTTGAATATATTCCACGTGGTGATGAGTGGAATGTATTTTCTATGGTGTTGGGTGGAGTGTTCTATAGGTATCTATTAAGTATATTTTGTTAAGCTTGAGGTTCAGAATCTCCCTGTTGATTTTTTGCCTTGATGATACAGCTATGGTTGTTAGTGGGGCATTAAGTCTCTAGCTATGATAGTGTTTGAATCAATAACTTTTTGTAATTTACCTAGAAGCTGCTTTGTAGGTTGGTGCTCCTATGTTGGGTGCAAATATGTTTAGGATGAATATTTCTTGGTGATTGAATCTTTTTTCATTATGCAATGACTTTCTGTAACTTTTTAAATTTTTGATAGCTTAAAGGATATTTTGTGTGATATTAAGATTGCAATTCCTGCTTTCTTTTGTGTCTGTTCACCTGAAAACTTGTTTTCCATCCTCTTACTTTCACTCTGTGAGAGTTCATTTTCGTAAGATTAGTCTCCTTGAGACAGCATATTGTTACATCATGTTTTTTTTTTTTAAACTCTGTTTGCCATTCTATGGTTTTTTTTTTTTTTTTTTTTGAGTTGGAGTCTTACTCTGTCACCCAGACTGGAGTGCAGTGGCTGCTCCCAGCCACCACAGTCTCGACCTGCTGGGTTCTGGCGATCCTTCCACATCAGCCTACTGAGTAGACGGAATTACAGGTAGGCACAACCACTCCCGGTTGATTTTGGGATTTATTATAGAGATGAAGTCTCGCCAAGTTTCCCAGGCAGGTCTCGAACCCACAGGCTCAGGTAATCCACTCACCTCAGCCTCCCAAAGTGCAGGATTACAGGTGAGACACCGAGCCTGGCCTATGTTTTCAGTGATGCATTTAGTTCATTCACATTCAGATTAACTACTGAGATGTGAAAATTTGTCCCTGTCATGAGGTTCTTATAGGATGTGTTTCTGTTGTTTGTCTGTTTATTTGTTTGGTGACTTTCTTTTGATTTGGGGGTTGATATATGTGTATACTTTCAATCTTTTTCCTGCATTCTTGGGAAGAGCATGATCATTCTTACTTTTCTTTCTTCTGTGTTTAATACTTTCTTAAGTGTTTCTTGTAGAATTGGCTTGGTGTCAGTGTAAACACTTAGGGTTTGAATATTCAAGATCTATGGGAAAACTATAATAGGTGTAACATATATATATATATATAATGAGCATTCCAGGAGGAGAAGAGAAAAATATAAAAGAAATCATTGAAATTATAATGAGTGAAAATTTTTCCCAAATTATTAGATGGGTAGGAAATTTTCGGTTGGAATTGTTTATCTTTGAGAACTTTGAAGATTGGACACCAGTCTCTTCTAGCCTGTAGTGATTCTGTAGATAAGTCTGCTGCTACTGTAAATGGTTTTCCTGGTAAGTAGTCTGACTTGTCTCTCTTGCTGCCCTTAGGATTTTTCTTTTATACCTACTTTGTGTAAGCAAATTATGATATGACAGGAGTTGGTCTTCTCATTTGATGCCTTTCAGAGATTCTCTGAATTCCTTGTGTTTGAATGATCACATCTCTGATGAGAGAGGGAAGTTTTCTTGGGTAATTTAATGAAATTTTTGTCCCAGGGTCCTCTCTGTTACTCTGCCTCAGGAATGCCAAATAATCATAAGTTAGGCCTCTTGATATAATTACACATTTCTTGGAGGCTTTATTCTGTCTTTTTAAGCTTCTTTTCTGTGCTTTTAACAGGTTGTGTTAGCTCCATGTTTTAGTCCTCAAAGTGAGATTCTGCCTTCTATTTGCTTAATTCTACTGTCTATGCTTGTCAGCTTATTATTTATCTCATTTACTATATTCTTTACAGCCATCATCTCAGTATCAACTCCTTCATTCTCTCATCTTGTCTTTCCTCACATCTATTCATTCTCTCTATTAATATCTTGATCTCTGTGTTTGTAGTTTGAGACCAGTCATTCTGGGGACTCATCATTGTTTGAGTGCTGAAGTCTGTATTCTCAATTGTTGTCTTCCCAGGGGTCTGTATGAGGCCTGTGTTCTTCCTGTGAATTCTTTTCTTTAGTGATCGTTTCCCTCCACCACCACCCTTTCTTTAATTCCAATGCTCGGTAATTGGAGGATAAATTCCACTTCCTTTTGCTCAATCCCCTATTCTTCCTTATTTAGATCCTTATTTAGATCCTCTGGATTTGTTCAATTTTGAAGCTAAACTGGGGATGGGGATTGTGCCTTTTGCAGTTACAAGATTTGATTAAAGTGTGATGGGAGAGTTGTGGTTCAGAAGCTATCTGCAGATCACAGTATCCATCGACAAGTGTGTGGGTGGCCTGCAACCCACTTCCCAACACCTTACAATCTGTCCATGCTCTCGTGGTGTATGTATGCCCCCAAAAGCAAAATGAGATAAGAAAAAGGAGTAGAATGGAAAAGGGAAGAAGGGAGATGATAGGAAAATAAAGAGTGAGGAAAATGTGAAGGAAAGCAGACAGGCACACCAAGAAACAAAGAAACAAACAAAAAAAACAACCACACAGACATACAAACAACAGCAAGAAACCTGAGGATCACTTGTCCTCAAAAATACTCATATGCAAACAGAAAAACTAAAAAACACCAAAAAATAACAAAAACAAAATAAGAACTAAAACAAACTAAAACAGAGGGAAAAAGAGCTCTGTCTGAGCTTGTTTCTGGAGCTTCAAGCTCCTTTCCCAAGCATTGCCTCCACTTCTGGCTACCGCCGCAGTAGGGAATGGGCTCCAGTCCCCAGCCCCTCACTTCTTCTCTCAGCGCTGGCCTTTTCATTGCTCTTAGCATGCACCAGATACCCCACAAACTGCTGTGTGAAGGGAATGAATCAGATCCAGATTCATCCAACTCATCATCTGCTGTTGCTGACCCCAAGCCCCCCACACAGATCGGATGTGTCTGTGCCTGGTTCAGCATGGGGGTGGGGCATCCATCTCTCTATGTTTCCTCTTGAAGATTTCTCTCTGGGTGAACCAGGGTTAATTGCAGAATGGTGCAGAGATTTCCCTTGTGTCCCAGGTTGGAGGATAAACAGCACAGGTATCTACCCTGATCTGGAACATAGAAAGTGGTGGCAGTCTATGTCTCCTCCCCTGTGGTGGAGTCCAGTTCCAGTTTTCCTTGCCATGCCCTCTTCAGGGTACCTCTGCTGGCATCTGGCCAGCTGCCATGGGAGGTAGTGTAGGCCAGGTGCCAGGTGTTGAGAAGCAGCTGATCCCTGCTGCCTCCACCTGAGAGACCCCTGAGAATGATGATGATCCTGTCTCCTGGGGGCTCTGATTTCAGGGTAGTGGAGTGTTGTGGCTGCCTTTGAATGAAAGCCCCAGGTGTTTGATTCTAGTCTTTCCTCAGATGAACTTTCACCCACCCAACAGCACTCATCCATTCACTCAGACTGTCTATGGACACTTGCCCCTGCAAACACTTTCACATTCCTACTGCTTTCGTGGCCATCTTGCATCTCTCCAAATATATCATAATTTTAAGGTATGCAGGACAGAAATTGAGGAAGCATGTTATGTAAGTATATGCATTTGACATGCAATAATATTTTTCTATATTGCTATTTTGTGAAAAGTAGGGACAGTATAATAAACAGAAGAAACTAGCCTGGAAAAATATACCTGTAGTATACTGTACTTCACTTGCAAATTTTTTCATTGAATGCATATTCATTTTGTAGATAAAGAAAGCAATTTAGTTATTGCGATTGAGTCAAGTGGGGTGGCTCAAGCCTATAATCCTAGCACTTTGGGAGGCAGAGGCATGTGGTTTCAGACCAGCCTGAGCAGCATAGGAAGACTTCACCTCTACAAAAAAATAAAAAAAAAACAGTCGGGCATGGTGATGCATGCCTGTGGTTCCAGCTCCTTGAAAGACTGAGGTGAAAGGATGACCTGAGCTCAGCAGGTGGTGACTGCACAGAGAAGTTCACTGTGTTTATTTTCCAACATTATCATATGTTTCAATATTTTAAAGCACAACATGATTTACAAGCATGGACATTTAACGGCATTAAGGAGAGACACTTTAAACAAAAACATCATTGGGGGCAAAGCTTTTATGCTTTCTGGTGACGAAGAAAGGATATAATAGGGTTTTGACAAATATATTATTAACATTCTGTGAGAACAACATGATGAGCCTTCCAGATCCTACTTTAAGGAAACACTTTTTGTCCCCCAACTGCAGGAGGTCAACAGATACCATTATATGGCTGCCCTCTCAGGGAGTATCTCAATACAGAGAGCAGGTTCACCCAAGGTCAAACCCTATCTGTACAGCTTACATCCTCTGACCAAACTATTAGGAGTAGAATGGCCATCTTTGCTAATCTGGGGGCAACACTGAAGAGCCATTCTAATTCCAGAACTCTCCACAAGGTAGGTAGACTGAGGCAATAGTTGGGCCTGCATTACAGCTCAAGTTTTTCCTATAACCAATTCTGTTTTATTCCTCTATCCTTTTCAAATGTGAATCTCAAGAGTATATCCCAAATAAGCAACATTAAATCATCTCAGAGGCTCTTAGGGTACCCAAGTGGATTCAAATAAAGCAAAACAATAAAAAAATTCTAATTCTCAGTATTTACCAACCTATTCTATAATAATTTATAGTATCTTTTAATATAGAAAATAATATTCTAATACTTTATTTGGACACAGTCTCTTCTACATACGTTAACAATTGACATGTTGATTTCACTTAACACAATGTCCTCTACCTCCATCCTTCCATGTTACATCAAATAAAGCCAAGCACAGAAAGATAAATACCATCAGTTCTCTCACATATATGGAAGCTAAAAAAAGTTGAGCTTATGGAGGTAGAGATCAGAATTACGGTCAGTAGGTGCTGGATGTTGATTAGTAGGTACAAAAACTTAGCATCGATTCTAGTGTTAATTAATTCTAGTGCACAGTAGGATGGCTGTAGTTGATAAGAATGTACAGTATGTTTCAACATACATAAAATAAACTTTGTGGGTCTGGTGGTAATTCTATTTTTAGTTATTTGGAATATCTCTAAGCTGCTCTTCACAGAATCTTAACTACTTTACAGTGGCACCAGCAATATATATAAGTGCAGCCTCGCCAACATCTGTTGTTTTATGACTTACTAATAATAGCAATTCTGATCAACAGTGAAATGGACCAAGAAAATGTGGTACATATGGTGGGAGTCCAAACCAGTTAGAATTTATTTATAAATAATTATGTATTTATTTTAACATGCTTAAACTTCAATCACTAAAAAAATACTTTTTGTTTGATGCAATACACCTATCGAGATGCCTTTTCACTGCTCAAAACTATTTTGAGCTCATCAATTTTGATGTCTTCCAGTGCTTCCAGATTTTTTGTTTCACCTATTCCACATTGGCAAAATGTTTCCCTTCAGGAAAAAAGTAATGTTATTCAATAGGGCAAGAATGTGTGAATGGAGAAGGTGGGGCATGGTGGTCAAGCTGTTTTTGGTCAAAAACTGTTGAACACTCCATGAGGTGTGGGCAGGTGTGCTCATAGATCATTCATTGTGAGATGGGCAGATGCATTGAAATAATCTCCAAAAAAACTCACTGAAGCATAATTCAGCCTTTCACAACAATACTAGCTGGTACACTCTTGCTGATGGGTTTCTAAAACACCTATCGGGGAAGCCTGTACAATAAGGGACCCACCCTTGAAAGAATAATTGCTTTCTTTTGGGGGGACTTCTTGTATACACAATCGAGTACTATGCAGCCATAAAATAATAAAACCATGTTCTTTACCACAACATAGTTGCAGGGAGCCCATTATTCTAAGTGACTTAATGCAGAAGCAGAAAACAAAATATCACACATCCTCACATATAAAGGGAACTAAACATCGGGCACATGTGGATATAAAGATGAGAACAACAGACACTGGAGACTCTTGAAGAGGTGGGGAGGTACTGAAAAACTACCTATTAAGTGACATGCTCACTATTTGGGTGACAAGTTCAACAGTAGCTCAAATCTCATTATCTAGCAATATTAACTATGTAACTAAGCTGCACGTTTATTCCCTGAAGTTAAGAATTTTTTTAAAAAGAAAATACTTGGAATGTTCCCAACACAAAGAGATATGTTCCAGATGATGAACATCCTATATACTCTTATTTTATCCTTACATATTGTATGCATGTGTCTAAATGTCACATGTACCTTATAAACATATACAACTATTGTGTATCAATAAAAAATCAGCATGTTTATTTCCAGTAGACTCTTACTAGAGTTGATATTTGTGTTAAAGTTGTAAATTAGATGAGGTACACTCATTATATTCAATTCTCCAATAAGTAGCACTACAATTATCTTCATCTATTCAAATCTTATTCTTTCTTATTTACTTCAGTAAAGTTTTAGTTAATTCAAATAAAACCTGCACATTTTTGTTAAGGATATTAGACAATCTTTTAGTTTTCACTCAATTGATGGAATCTGATTTCCTCTTGAATGATATAATTTATAGGTGATTTTATTTTAATATTCTCTCAGTTAATCACTTTGAGAACCTTCTTCTGTGTATATTTTTCCATGCTATCATCTTGAAATTTCTGAGTCTTTGTTTTTTCATGTCTCAATTTTTTTAGGGTATTAAGATATGCTGTTAACATGCATATTTTATTTATTTTTTCAATATGTGTTCGGGAAATCATCAATATAACCAGTCTATTACAATTTATTTCAGAATATAGAGTGTCAGATTGGGAAGACCACAGCTTTTGTGAAGGTCAACAATTTTGGTTTTGGTCACAGGGTTTGCAAATTACTCTGGTTTCAAGTATTTTTCTATTATTTCCTCATAATAAATATTGGATAATTGCCTGAAGCAGTGGTTTTCAAACTTCTATGTGAAGAGGCAGTTGGAATGTTTGCCAAAATCAGATTTTCAGGCTTTATTTTAAGATAATCTGATTCTGATTTTTTAAAGGTATTCTGTGTGATTCTGATACACGTGGCCCTGGAATTATATTTTGAATTATTCTGGATTGACGAATCTGTACTCAAGGACACATAGGATCTGGCCTAGCTGCTTCCTCAAGGAAATTTAAGTTTGTGACATGGTAATGCTGGTGAATGGAAGCTCTGTGAAGGAAAACATTTTGCCTGTTTTGTTCACATAGGCCTGTCTCATTTAAAAAACACGGTGATATATAGTAATTGTTTGTTTCTTATTCAGCATGAGGAGTCCTGAAATTTAGTACAAGGATTTCATCCAAACACAGCCATTGTGATGACTAATTTATAGTCAGAGTTTACGTTTTGTTTTACTCTGTGTTCTTTTTTTTAATTAAACATATTTTTTATTTTAAAATTGTGGGGTACAGCTAAGGGTTAGGTATACAAATGTGCATCATTCAGGCACCCTT
>NW_007252569.1:2132-2739 GCF_000164805.1 Carlito syrichta | reverse complement strand
TCAGTCCCCAGCCTTCGGCTTCCCAAAGTCACAGCCCCATTGTCTGCCGATCCACTGTCTTTTGGGAATTTTAGCCTAAGGCTGGGGACTCCTTCCCAAATGATCTCTGTCTGTTCACGATGATTCCCAACTCCATCCACAAATGGATGTTCTTTTATTTCCCTTTTTTCCTTTTTTTCTTTGATTTGGAGTCTCAATCCGTCAACCAGGGTGGAGGGTGGTAGCTCTCTCCCAGCCACTACAGCCTTGGCATTCCAGGTTCTGGTAAGACTTTCCCCAACCTTTCAAGGAGCCAGAATGATAGGTGCACAGCACCAAGCCTGGCTCAATTGTGGTGGAGGGTAGCGGCGAGTTCTCACCGAGGTGCCTGGGTGGGAGATGGCCTGAGTCCCCAGGTTTGAGACCGGCCCAGGCACCTTAACGAGACCTCATCTCAACAAGAAGCCAAAAAAATGAGGCTAGCATGGTGTCACATGTCTGTCGTTCCTGCCACTCGGGAGACCAGGGAAGGAGCGTTGCTGGAGACCAGTTGGTGGAGGTCACTGTTGCCAAGATTGGGAATCTGCACTCTGGCCTGGGTGGCAGAGAGGGACTCAGACTCAGAATA
>NW_007252569.1:0-798 GCF_000164805.1 Carlito syrichta | reverse complement strand
GGCCCCCAAAATACTGCGATCACAGCCTTTCCATTTGATCAACATCCTGGTCTTCCTGCCTGGTCTTGAACTCTGGGCCAGATTAGAGCCTCCCACCAAGGCCTGCCCTCACCCAAGGTTTTCTGGATTTTGCTTGGGGTCACAGTAGTGGCTTGCTATGGAGTCCAGCCTGGTCTCTATCTCCCAGGCTCCAGTCATGTTCCTATCTTGGCCACCGTGAGTGCTGAAGGTTTGTGAGTAATGCCCTCCCTTTCCCTGAAGCTGCCCCTCAGAGGAGCAAGCATGTCCACCCTAGGGCAAAAAGGCAGTCGGAGGGTTGTGTGACCTGGCTTAGACACCCACCTATGCCAGGCACTCCCCCTGCAGAGGGCTTGCTGTCGACTCTGGCTTACCTCTCTGGCATCCCGGATTGTCAGAAAGGAGCAGGCCTCACAGTGGACCTCCAAGAGGAGTGCGTAAGCCAGGCATGGGGGCTCACGCTTGTCATCCCGGTGCTCTGGGAGGCTGGGGCAAGAGGATGGCCTAATTTGCCATGTTCGAGACAAACCCGTGCACCCTGGTGAGACCTTGTCACTAAAAGAAGCCAAAAACTGAGCTAAGTGTGATGGTACATGCCTGTCATTCCGGCCACTTGGGAGGCCGCAGCTGGAGTAGGACCGGAGCCCAGACTGTAGAGGCCATGGTGGCCAAGAGCAGGCCCCTGCACTCCAGCCTAGGTGACAGAGTGGGACACAGACTCAAATAATAATATCAACCACCACACCACCACTACCACAGCTGAGCTCAGGGGCTCAGCCT
>NW_007252568.1:3790-5228 GCF_000164805.1 Carlito syrichta | reverse complement strand
ACTTGCACCATGCAGATGATGTGGAGGCATGCTGTGGGGACATTTAAGAGGAACACAGCAGACACACAGAGAAGGCACTCCGTGGGAATACTGAAGAGGTACACCATGGGGATGCTGAGGATGCATGACATGCTGTGGGGTCACCATGGAGGTGCAACACAGAGATGTCAGGGAGGTGTGCCACAAGAGCACTGAGGAGTTATGCCACAGAAAGTACAAGGAGTCACATCATGAGGTTGTCAAAGAGCAATGCCACTGTTACATCAAGGAAGTGTAGAATGGGACCACTATGGACATGCTGAGGAAGCATGCCATAGATAGGCTGAGGATGCATGTCAAAGGGAGGTTGAAGAGAAATGTGTGGTGAAACTGGGGAACCATGCTACAGAGAAGCTAAACAGGCATGCCACATAAGTCAAAGTGGCATACCATGGGGAGGCCAAGGAAGTGCATGGCAATGATGCCAAGGAGTTGCACTGCAGGAAGTTTTAGAAGATCAATTGCAGAAAGGCCGAGGAAGTACCATAGGGAAACAGAGGAGGCATGCTGTGGGGAATACTAGAAGGTGTGCCTCTGAAATGTTAAGGAAGCATCTTGGAGGAAGGTCAAAGAGATGCATTGGGAAGATGCCAAGGCAGGGCACCAGGGGGCTGCCACGGATGCTTGGCAGAAGGACCATGAGGAGCCATGCTGCAGGGATGCAGAGGAAGCATGCTGTGGTGAATCTGAGAAGGCACTAAGTGCTGTTAGGAATTTGAGGATGAGCGACATGGGGTGGCTGATGATGCAAGTAATGGAGAAGACATGGAGGCACATCACAGCTTTACTGAGCTTTACACACAAGGAGACCCCAAGGAGACAAGTTGTGGGGAGGCTGAGGATGTACACCATGGGGAGGCCAAGGAAGCACATGACAGGGAGGCTGAGGAGGCACAATGGGGAGGCTAAAGAGGCATGCCACTGGGTGGCCAAGGAAACCTGCCATTGAGAGGTTGAGAAGGCACAGAGTCATGAGATTAAGGAGATGCAGTGCATAGTGGGGAGGCTGAGGTGGCCTGCCATATGGAACCCAAGAAGGCTACAGGAATGATGGAGTGGCACACTGTATAAAGGTCAAAGACATATACTGAGAGAAATCCATGGAGTCATGCCATAAGAAGGTTGTGTGGTCACTAAAGAGGTGTGCTGTCAGAATACCAAGGAGACATGCCATGGAAGTGAAAAACTTCACCACAATGGGAAGTTTGAGAAGTTATTACCATGGGGAGGCTGAGGAAAGCCATCACAGGAAGACTGAGAAGGCGTACTGTGAGGAGGACATGGAGCCACACCATAGGTAGGCCAAGAAGGCACACCAAAGGTACACTGATAAGATGTACCACAATGATATCGAAGAGGCTCATTATGCAGAGAAGTGACCAAAGAAGTACTCTGTGTG
>NW_007252568.1:2069-2421 GCF_000164805.1 Carlito syrichta | reverse complement strand
GGGAGGTGTGCCAAAGGAATCCAAAGTAGGAGATCCACAGAGATGCTGAAGAGGCTCACCGTGCTGTGAATACACTGAAGAAGTAATCCATGGGTATGCTAAAGAGTCATATGGAGAGGAGACTGAGGACAAATGTCGTGATCAGGGCAAAAAGTTCTGTCACAGGAGGCCATGGGTGTGCCAAAGAAAGGCCAAGGAAATGCACTGCAGGAAGGCTGAAGAGGCGTTGTAAGGGGAAAGTGAGGAGGCACGCTACAGAGATGCGAAGAATGCTTGCTGTGCAGTGGCCTAAGAGGCATGCCTTGTGAAGGCTGAGGATGAGTACCACAGGGAAGTTGAGAAAACATACTGT
>NW_007252568.1:0-893 GCF_000164805.1 Carlito syrichta | reverse complement strand
TCTCCTAAAAGGTTCACAGAGAGGAGGGCAAGAAGTTGTGCTGCACAGAGGTTAAGGATGTACACTGAGGGAAGACCAAGGATGTGTGCTGCAGAAGGGCCAAGAGGCATACTGCAGGATTGCCCAAAAGAGAGTCCAAGGAGGTGCAAATTAGGGATGCCAAGTAGGCATACCATGGGGTGTCCGGGGAGGTGTACTGTGGGGAGGCTGAGAAGTTATGTCACAGGGAGACTAAGGAGGTTCTTCATGGGGAGTACAAGGAGGAGCACCTCTGGGAAGACAAGAAGGCATGGCATGGGAAGGCTGAAGCAGTTGGTTGTACGCCATGGGCAGACCCAAGAGTCATGCTGAAGGGTGTCTGAGGAGGCTAAGGAGGATCACAAAGGGGATGCTGATGTGATGTACCATGTATATACTGAGGAGGTGTACAAAGGGATGCCAAGAAGGCATGTCATGTGGATGCTGAAGAGGCAATCTGTGAGGATGCCGAGGAGGTGTGCCACATGACTGCTGGTGAGGTGCTCTGTGGGAACTCCAAAGTGGCACACCATGCTGTGAGGATGCTAAGGAAGTGCACTGTGGAGAGGCTGAGGAGGCATGCTTCATGGAGGTTGGTGAGGCTCACCGCAAGGAGACCGAGAAGTTGCACCACAGGGAGACTAAAGTGGCAAGCTGAGGGGGCACTGAGGAAACACAGCGAGGGATACCAAAGTTGCATGGCATGGGATGCTGAGGCGAGGCAAATCATGGACACTGATGAGGCACACAATGACAGAGAATATGTGCCACAGGGGGGTGTAGAAGGAACATCATGCCAAAGGGAGGCCATGGTGGCATGCTGCTGGGAGGATGAGGAGGCATACTGCAGGGAGATTGTATAGGAGTACCACAGG
>NW_007252567.1:0-5154 GCF_000164805.1 Carlito syrichta | reverse complement strand
AGCCTTCTCAGTGGTGCACATATTATGCAAGAGAACCATTCAGTGGAACACCCATCATTGAAAAGGGACAGTCACAGGAACATTCATTATAGAGGAGGCTAATTAAGTGGGAAAAAACTCACAGAGGAGGGCCACACTTATTTGAAGGGCTCAGTCAAAGGACTCTGATCACAGAAGAGGGCCAGGAGTGGGGTAGGCATTACAGAAGAGGCAAAGCCAGTGTAGTATCCATGACAGAGGAGGGCTAATGACTGGGATACCTATCCTAGAGTAGGCACAATAACTTTTGCACCTATCACAGAGGTGGCCAGTCACTGAATCATCCATTACAGAGGAGAGTCAGTCATTGAGAAACCCATTAGAAGGAGGCTCAGTCCTGGGGCATTCATCACAGAAGAGGACCAGTCACTGAGACATCTATCTCAGAACAGGACTAGTTACTGATACACTTATTCAACTGGAAGTGCTGACAATGGGGCACCCATTTGAGGAGTACCAATCACTGGGATAACTATCATAAAGCTGTCCCAGTCACTGAGACACCCATCACTGAGGATGACCACTCTATAGAGGGGGGATATTCACTAGGTATCCATCACAAAAGAAGTCCAGTACTTGGACACCAATAATAAAGGTTGGGTAGTCACCAGGAATCCACCACAGAGGAGTATCAGTCTCTGGGTCACCCATGACAAAAGAGATACAGACACAGAGGTACTCATCAGAGATGAGACCCAGTAACTGGGACCTCCATGACAGAGAAGGGTCAACCACTAGGCCAAACATCCCAGCAAAGTGTCTGTAGCACCCTACACGGAGATGACAAGTCACTGGGGCACACATTTTGGAGGAGGGCCAATCTCTGGGTCACTTATCACAAAGGAGGTTCATTCACTGGGATTCCAATTATGATGAAAGTCACTGGGGCAAACATCACAGAAGACTAACCACTGTTACAATTATCACAGAAGGGAGTCAATCACTGTGGAACCCATTACAGAAGAGGTCCAATCACTGGGGCACCCAACACAGAGGAGGAGAGTAACTGGGACAGGCTTCACAGATCAAGGAATAATACTGGGAAACCCATCATGGAGGAGGGCCAGTAACCGATGCAACCTTCACAGAGGAGGAAAAGTCACTTGTGCATCCACAACTGAGGGGTTCAATAACTGGGACACTCATCACATAGGTGGAACACTCATGGGGGCACCCCACACAGAACACGCTTATTCACTGGGACAACCACACTGAAGAGGGTAGTCATTTTGGCACTTGTAACAGAGGAAGGCCAGTCACTGGGACACCCTATATGGAGGAATGCCAGTCACTGGGACAACCACCACAAAGGAGGGCCAATCACTGGGTACCCATCATTGAAAAGTGTCAGTCAATGGGACACTAATCACACAGGGTGGCCAGTCACTAGGACATAGATCACAGAGAAGGGACAATCACTTGAGTGCCCATCACAGAGAACGTCCTGTTCTATAGCACCCATTACAAAGGAAGGTAACTCACAAAGGCATGCTTCACAGGGAAGGCCCAGTCACTGAGACACTTATCATAGAGAAAAACTAGTTGCTAGTCACTGGGGCACCCATCATATATGAAGACCAATCATTGGGACACAAATCATAGGGGCAAAGCAGTCAATGGGGGCACATATTATGAATGGGGCAAAGTCACTGAGGCATCTATCACAAATGAAGTCCAGTAGCTGGATTTCCAGTTATGGAGGGGGTCCTGTAAGTGGGACACTAATCAAAGAGGAGGGCCAGTCACAAAGACACATATAAAGGAAGGCTAGTCACTGAGACACTGATCACAGTAGAGTTTGTTTCTGTTGCACTCATCACAGAGGAGGTCTTGTCACTAAAGAACCCATCAGAAAGCAGGGCTGCTTAATAATGCACACATAACAGAGGCTGGCTAGTCACTGGGAAGCACACCACAGAAGATGATTTACTGCTGCACCTATTACAAAGTGGGGGCTGTCAGTAGGACTTTTATAGAGGAGGGTCAACAACTGAGGCAACCATCACACAAGCTGACAAGTCTTGTAGATACTCATCACTAAGGAGTGTTCGTCACTGTGACACCCATTATTTAGCAGGCCTAGCAAGTGGGGTAACCACAGTGGATAAGCGAACGTCATTGGGCACCAAACACAGAAGAGGGTCAGTCACTGGGGAGATACACATCACAAAAGAGGGCCAGTTATTGAGGCACCCAATGCAGAACAGGTCTATTCACTGGGGCAACCATTAAAAAGAAGAGACAGTCACTGGAAGACACATCACAAAGTCAGATATTGGGGGACCAATCACAGTGGAGAACTGGTCTATAGAATCTCCATTATGGATGAGGGACTTTCACTGGAGCAATTATTTCAGAGGAGGGCTAGTAATTATGGAACATATTACAGAGGATTGCCAGTCACTGGGGCGCAGAATATATATTGGGGCCAGTCACTGGGACACCCCTCTCAGAAGAAGGCTACTCATTAGGACACCAATAAGAGAAGAGAGCCAGTCATTGAGATAGTCATGATAGTGGAGAGATAGTCACTGGGCATCATCACAGTGGAAAGTCAGTAACTGAGGCACACATAACATAGGAGATCCAGTCATTGAGGCACAAATCTGAGGGGGGATGGTCAAGGTACCTATTATAGAGGAGGGCCAGTAGCTGGGCTTCCAATCAAAAAGGAGGGCCAATTACTGGACAGCCATTACTGGGGAGGCAAAATCAGTGTGGTACCCTTCAAGAGGAGTGCTAGTCACTGAGGCATCTATCACAGAGGAGTCACAGTCACTGAATCACCAATCACACTGGTAAGCCAGTCACTAATGCACCAAACACAGAGAAGGACCAGTGGCACGGACACGCTTTAGAATGTGCTCCAGTAACTGAGGTACTCATCACAGTGGTGGGTTAGTCTTCTTGACATCCATCACAGAGGAGGAGAGCCAGTCACTGAGACACCCAACAGTGTCTGAAGCACTGAAGAACCAGTCTCAAAGTGTTTCCATATACTGGGTCACCCATTTGAAGGAGGACTAATCACTGGGTACTGATCACAAAGGACAGCCAATCACAGGACACCAATCACAGAGGAGGCCTGGTAACTTGGGCACCCATCATAGAGGAGGACCAGCCACTGGGCCACCCATCACAGAGAAGCCTAGCCACTGTGGCACCATTAACAGAGGTCAGGTGGTCATTGAGTCACCAATGACAAGGGAGAACCTGCTGCTAGTTCACTCACACAAAGGAGGCTAGACACTGAGGCAGCCATTACAGAGGGAATACACTTCTAGGGCACTCATTATGGGGGCAAACTGATCACCATGTAACCCATCACAGAAGAAGTTCTGTGATGAGGGAAACCATTTTGGAAGAGGACCAGTCACTGGGTGAGTGTTTCCTTCATTTGTGAATGACAGGTGGCAGATGCAATGAAACAACTCATTCAGTTTTTGCAGTAGAAACTAAGGAATCTGAAACCATATACTTTTTATTCATTTATATATTTCATTATTAGTGTATTTGGAAGCTACTACAACATATTCTCAAAGAAATTGATTGCCAAATTGTCTTTATAAGAAGTTGAAAGAAAACCTAATATGTTCTCAGTGATGTTAAAGAGAAAACTCAAACGTGCATGTTGAAAGTCACTTAGCGAAATATACAAAAGAATGCAGTTTGATCATTTGCATCAATTCAGGGAACAAAGTGTGGTGGGTCACCAGAAATTTAAAAACCTGTTTTGGAGTTCCCTTGTTTGAAAAGTGCTTCACTGGGCAATGGAGATCATTAGGGTTAAGGAGAAACACACCTGTGTGCTACCTACTCCTTGGCTTTATTGGAAGCTGTTTACTCATTGCCTCAGGAGACTTAATCTAAGTCAAAGCTGAAAATGTCAGAGGGATGAAGATAGGCTCAAGGTTCCATCAAGTGTTAAAACTGATGCCCTTCACTCTACCTGGAGCTTAAGACTAGATTATTTCATTCATAGAATTAAATTAGACAAGTCTATAGTATTTAACACCACACATTGCATTGTTTCAATGATTGAAATATGTAAGAACCACAAAAGTTCTTGAGGTGATTTTTGAAAGTATAAAGACCACATTACTCTCCCTATGGAAGTTATGAGAAGAGAACTCAGACTTTGATGGAAACGTGGTTTGTATATTAGAGGGTTGATTATTGTAATTATTTTACAGGGTTCACAAAATGAAGCACTTTTAGAAACAAGAAAGTTAAAACATACTTTCTCTCTTTGTCTCAGAGACTTGTTGCCAAATGGTAAACACTGCATTCGTCAGAGAGTGGCACAATTGCCTACAAACTTATGTTGATGCTAACCCATTAAAGCCTTAAATATTATCTTTGTAGATTTATTCTAGGAAAGAGTTTTGCAAATCAAATATCACTATTTCCATAAAGCAAAGCAAAAATAAAATAGCCTGATTTTCATTTCTTTTTTTTTCTTTTTTGCCATGAAGAGTTGGCAGAAAGATCCATCCATTCAAACAGTTTGTAGTATAACCAACTAAGTCTAACACCACGCTTTTTTGTTTGATTTATCTATTGATGTATTTAAAAGTGGGTAAAACATATTCACAAAAAGGAGATTGAAAAATTTTCTCTCAGAGAAGATGAAAGAGAACCTAAAATATTTCCAGAGATTAAAAGAGAAAACACAAACCTGCATTTTGAATGTCTCCAGACCAAATACATAACAGAATGTGCTGTGTTCATTTGTGTCAGTTCAGAGAACAGAGTGGTGGAACTCCAGCAAAGTTAAAAACCTGCTTTGAATTGCCATTGTCAGAAAAGTGCTTTGCTGGACAATAGAGATCATTAGACTTAAGAAGAAACACTTGTATGCTATCTACATCTGGGCTTAATTGGAGGCTGTTTCCTCCTTGTCTCCAGAGACTGAGTCTAGAACACAGGTGAAAAAGTCAGGAGGAATGAAAATATGCTCAAGGATCTGAGAAGAGTTAAAACTCATGCTTTTACTCTAAGTTTATCTTAAGACTCTTGATTATCTCATTCGTGGAATTCTTTTAGCAAGCCTGTAATATTTAAGACTACACACTGTAATGCTTCAGGGCTTGAAATATGTGAAATCCCAATCAA
>NW_007252566.1:5136-7829 GCF_000164805.1 Carlito syrichta | reverse complement strand
ATGACATAATTAGCTACCCTGCTTGCTAGCCAACTGATTTAACAAGGACACTACCTAGTTAGCCAGCTGGCTATCCAATTGACTTAACTTAGCTGACTTAAATAGCTGGCCTGCTTGCCAGACAGCTGCATTAATTAGCTTGCTATATAACTAGTCAGCTAGCTAGCCAGATGACTTAACTAGGTGACAAGAAGCTAGCCAGCTGACTAGCCAGCTGACTTTAATCACAAGCTACCTAGCTAGCCAGTTGACTTGACTAGGTGACTTTACTAGATATATTGTAGGCTAGACAGTTGACAACTATCTAGCTAAAAAGTTAACCAGCTCTCAAGCCAGCTGGCTTAACTTGGTGACTTAAATAGCTAGCCAGCTGGCCAGCAGGCTAACCTAACTGCCTAGACACATCGCTAGCCAGCTGGATAGACAGCTGAGTTAGCTAGGTAAATACCTACGTAGCCTGCTGTCTTGCCAGTTGACTTAACTACCTAGTTACCTACCTAACCAGCTGGCTAGTGAGCTAATTTAACTAGGTTACTTAATTAGCTGGCTAACTGGCTAACCAGCTGACTTAACTAGCTAGCTACCCAGAGAGGCAACTGGTTAGTCAGTTGACTTAGCTCACTTAATTAACTACCTAGTAACCTGACTTCACTAGCTGACTTAATCAGCTAGCTATCAAGCTAACCAGTTGGCTTAACTAGTTGAATTTACTAGCTAGCTACCTAGGTATCTATCTAGTTAGCCAGCTGACATAACTAGCTGACTTAACTAGCTAGCTAGCTGACATAACTAGCTGAATTAGCTAGCTGAAAATACTGGCCAACCTTATGAATAGCCTTTTGCCTTAACTAGTATTTTAACTAACAATTTTGATAGTCAAATGACTTAATGAGCTGACTTAACTAACTAGCCAGCTGGTTTCCAGCTGAATTAACTAGTTGATTTAACTAGTTAGTCAGCTGGGTAGCCAGCTGACTTAAGTAGCTGGCTACCTATGTAGCAAGCTAGCTAGACAACTGACTTACCTAGGTGACTTAAGATAGCAAGCTGGCTTGCCAGCTGACTTAACTAGCTAACTACCTACCTAGCCAGCAGGCTAGCCAGCTGACAACTAGCTGACTTGAACAGCTAGCCTGCAGACTTTCAAGCTGACTTATCTAGCTAGATACCTACCTAACCAGCTCTCTAGAAAGCTGACTAAGCTAGCTGACTTAACTAGCTAGCCATTGGCTAGCCAGCTGGCTTAAGTCAAAGATATCACAAGCTATCCATGTAACTATCTAGCTGACTTAGCTATCTAAGTTAGCTTCCTACCTTGCCAGTTGGCTAGCCAGCTCTCTTAACTGACTGAATTAACCAGCTAGCCAGCTGGCTAGCCAACAGACTTAACTACCTCACTACCTAGCTTGAGAGCTGGCTAACCAGCTGACTTAATTAGCTGAATTAACTAGCTAGCTTTTAGCTAGAAAGCTGACTTAAATAGTTAGCTAAGCAGCTTACTGCCTCGCTATCCAGCTATTTAAACAGTTAGCTAACTAGCTAGCTACATAGCTAACAAGTTTACTTGAATAGTTACCTGCCTAGCTAGCTAGCTGTCTTAACATGCTAGATAACTAGTTAGCTTACTCGTTATCTAACGTGCTAGCTAGCTGACTTAGTCATCCGACATATCGTTAGCTAACAAGCTTCCTAGTTGGCTCAAGCAGCTGACAACTTGTTAGCTAACTAGCTAGCTATCTGACTCATTCAGCTGACTTAACTCATTAGCTAATCAGTTAGCTAGACTACTCAGTCAGCTGACTTAAACTATTTGCTAAATAGCTAGCTAGCTGACTCAACCAGCTGACTTAACCAGTTAGTTAACTCTCTAACTACATGTCTCAACCTGCTGACTTAATCTGTTAGCTAACTAGCTAGTTAACGGTCTTAACCAACTGACTTAATTAGAAAGCTGACTTAATTAGCTGAATTAGGTAGGTGACTTAACCACTTAGGTAATTGACTTAACTGGCCACCTTAACTAGTTAGCTAACTGAATTAACTACCTGAATTAAATAGTTAGCTAACAATTTAACTAGCTGAATAACTAGCTGACTTAACTAATTAGCTAGCAAGTTAGTTAACAGAATTAATACCTGACTTAAAAATTTAGCTAACTAGCCAAGCTCGGTGGATCAGCCTATAATCCCACACCTTTGGGAGGCTGAGGTGTGTGGATTGCCTGAGCCCGTGGGTTCGAGACCTGCCTGGGCAGTGAGACCTCATCTCTACAATAAATCAAAAAGTCAGCTGGGCGTGGTAGCACGCACCTGTAATTCCGACTACTTGGAAGGCTGGGGTGGAAGGATCACCAGTGCCCAGCAGGTCGAGGTTGCGGTGGCCAGGAGCAGCCACTGCACTCCAGTATGGGCGACAGAGACTCCAACTCAAAAAAAAAATTTAGCTAACTAGTGAGCTAGCTGACTGAGCTAGCTGACTTAGCTAGTTTGCTGGTTATCTAGCTGACTTAGCTAGCTGACTTAACTAGTTCTCTAACAATACAGCTAGCTAGCTTAACGAGTTTGTTAATGAGATAGCTACCTATTTTAACTAGTTGGTAAACGAATTATCTAGCTTATTTAACTAGTTGTTTAACGAGTTAACTAGGTGACTTAACATGTTGGCTGACGAGGTGGCCCACTAGTCAACTCTGG
>NW_007252566.1:0-4486 GCF_000164805.1 Carlito syrichta | reverse complement strand
TAAGCCGACAGGTCAGCTGACTTAACTAGTCTGCCAGTGAGTGAGCTGACTTGTCAATTGACTTTAGTCAGCTGGTGAGTGAGCAGACTGTTCAGAGGACTTAACTATTAGGCTGGCAAGTGAGCCGACCTGTGAGCCAACTTAACTAGTCATCTGGTGAGTGATGTGATGGTCGAGATGCCTTACTATTCAGGTGGCAAACAAGCCGACTGGTGAGCTGACTTAACTATTTGCCTGGCGAGCAAGTTGACTAGCTAGATAACCTGTTGGCTTGTGAGCGAGCCGACAACTTAGTTGACCAGTTGGCAGGAGAGGAAACCGAGTATTAAGCTGACCTGATGGAAAGAGAGCGAGCTCACTAGTTAGATGACCAGCTAGCTGAGTTTATAGTCAACTAGTTAGCTAAATAACTAGCTAATTTGCTAGATGAATTAAATAGCTAGCTGACTAGCTAGCTTGCCATCTATCTGACATAACTAGATAGCAAACAAGATATCTAGCTGTCTAGCTAGCTGTTTTAACTAGCTAGATAACTGGCTAGGTAGCTGGCTAACTGACCTACCTATCTAGTTGACCAGCTGGCTAGCTGACTAGCAAGCTGTATAGCTAGCTGAGTTAACTAACTACCTGAATAGTTAGCTGAATTGATAGCTGACATAATTAGCTAGCGGATAGCTAGCTGACTCTACTAGCTGACTAGCAAGTTGGCTGGATAGCAGGCTACCCAACTGACTTAAGTAGCTAGGTGCATGTTTGGCTAGACTGCTAGACATCTGTCTTAACTACCTAACTACCTGCTTAATTAGACAGCTTGCTGGCTGGACAGTTGGATAGCCAGCCGGCTTAACTAGTCAGCCACCTTGCTGGTCAGTCATCTAGCCAGGAGGCTTAACTAGCTGACCACCTACCTGACAAGCCTGCTCCCCAGCTGGCTTAACTTGCCAGCCACCAAGCTAGCCAGCCGGCTAACTAACTGACTTATCTAGCTGACTTATCTAGATATCCATCTTGCTAACGAGCTGGCTTAACAAGCTAGCCACCTAGCTAACAATCCGTCTAGCCAGCTCACTTAACTCACTGACATAACTAGGTGGCCATCCAGCTATCCAGCTGACTTAATTAGCTGACTTAACCAGGTAGTCAGCTGGCTAGTCAGCTGACTAAACTGTCAAGTGGCCTAGCTAGCCAGTTGGCTAGCCACTTGAATTAATTAGGTGACTCAACCAGCTAGCCAGCTGGTTATCCAGCAGACTCAACTAGTTGACTTAACCAGATAGCCAATTGTCTAGCCAGCAGGCATAACTAGATGACAACATTAGCTAACCTGGTGACTAGACAGCTGACTTAACTGGCTAGTTACATGTTACATAACTAGCCAGCTGGGAATTCAGCTGAATTAACTACCTGGGTTAAATAGCTAGCCAGTTGGAAAGCCAACTGAGTTAACTAGTTTGCTACCTAGCTAGCCAGCGGGCAAGCCAGCTGACTTAACTAGCTTACTTAATTAGCTAACAAGCTGGATGGACAGCTGACATAACTTGCTAACTACCTAGCTATCCAGCTGTCTAACCAGCTGACTTAACTATGTTACTCAACTAGCTAGCCAGCTGGCTATATAGCTGGCTAGCTGAAGGAATGATCTAGCTGATTAGCTAGCTGATGACCTAGCTGACTTAACGAGCTAGCTGACTAGCAAGCTAACTAGCTAGTTCACTAGCTAGCCACCTACCTGACTAGCTAGCCACCTACCAGACCAGCCTGCTAATGAGTCATTTTACCTTGCCAGGCACCTAGTTAGCCAGCTGTCTAACCAGCTGACTTAACTAGATAGCCATCTGGCTAGCCAGCAGGCTTAACTAGCTATCTATCTAGTTAGCCAGCTGGCTAGCCAACTAACTTAACTCACTGACTTAACTAGCTATCTACCTAGGTAACCAGTTGGCTAGCCACTTGAACTAATTAGCTGACTTAACCTGCTAGCCAGCTAGGTAACCAGCTCACTCAACTAGC
Organism: Carlito syrichta; assembly: GCF_000164805.1. Taxonomy (NCBI): domain Eukaryota; kingdom Metazoa; phylum Chordata; class Mammalia; order Primates; family Tarsiidae; genus Carlito; species Carlito syrichta. Next base: position 2,476 of record NW_007252566.1, on the reverse strand, counting down.
TGACTTAACAAGCTAGCCATCTGGCTAGCCAGCTGACTTAACTAGCTTACATCACTAGATAGACAGGTGGCTAGCCATCTGATTTAACTAGCTAGATACCTATGTATCCTGCTGGTTTTCCAGCTGATTTAACTACCTAGTTTCCTGCTAGCAAGGTGAGTTAACTAGGTAACTTAACTAGTTAGCCACTGGCAAACCATCTGACTTAACTAGCTAGCTATGCAAGCTAGACATGTGGCTAGCCAGCTGATAACTAACTGACTTAACTAGCTAGCCAGCTGATGTAACCAGATGACTTAACTAAGAAGCTACCTAGCAAATCAGCTGAATATACTAGATGAAATAACTAGCTAACTTCCTATCTAGCTATCTCGCAAGCAACCCGACTTAACTAGCTGACTTAACTGGCTGGCTACCTAGCTAGACTGTTGACTTTACTAGCTGAAAAAACTAGTCAGACAGCTGTCTAGCCATCTGAATTAACTTGCTTTTTAACTAGCTAGTGAGCTGGCTAGCCAACTGACTTAACCCAGTGACTTAAGTAGCTAGCCAGCTGGGTAGCCAGCTGACTTAACTAGTTGATTAAATAGCTAGGCAGTTGACCAGCCAGGTGACTAAACTAGCTAGCATTACTAGTTATCCAGCTGGCTAGCCAGCTGACTTAAATAGCTCTCTACCTCTCTAGCCATCTGGATAGCCAGCTTTCTTAACTAGCTGATTTAATTAGCTAGCCAGCTGGCTAGCCAACTGACTTAACTAGGTCACTAACTAACTAGCCAGCTGGCTAGCCAGTTGAATTAACTAGCTGTTTTAACTAGCTGGCCTGCTTTCTAGCCAGTTGAATTAACTTGCTACATAACCAGCCTGCTTGCTATCCAGCTGAATTAACGAGATGAGTTATTTTGCTAGCAAGCTGTCTAGCGAGCTGACATAACTGGCAAACTACTTACCTAGCCAGCTGACCTATCAGCTGACTTAACTTGGTCATTTAACTATGTAGCCAGCTGGCTAGACAGCTGACATAACTAGCTAGCTGCCTAGCTAGCATGCTGGCTTGCTAGCTGACTTAACTAGCTGAATTAACTAGCTAGTCAGCTGTCTAGCCAGCTGAATTATTTGACTAGCTACCTAGCTAGCCAGGAGGTTAGCCACCTGACTTAACTAGTTGACTTAATGAAGTAGCCAGCTGGCTAGCCAGCAGAATTAACTAGCTAGCTAACTAGCTAGACAGATGAAAATCCAGCTGAGTTATCTAGCTGAAATAACTAGACAACTGATGGCTAGCCAGCTGACTTAACTAGCTGACTTAGCTAACTAGCCAGCTGACATAACTAGCTGTCTTAACTAGCTAGCTACCTAGCAAACCAGTTTACTCGACTAGCTGAATAAACTAGCTAGCTTCCTAGCTAGCTATCTAGCAAGCAAGCTGACTTAACTAGCTGACTTAACTGGCTGGCTACCTAGCTAGCCAGTTGACTTTACTAGCTGAAATAATTAGCCAGACAGCTGTCAAGCCATCTGAATTAACTAGTTTTTTAACTACTTCTTGAGCTGGTTAGCCTACTGCCATAACGAGGTGACTTAATTAGTTAGACAGCTTGTTAGCCAGGTGACTTAACTAGTTGATTAATGAGCTAGGCAGCTGGTAAGACAGGTGCCTTACTAGCTGTTATTACTAGTTATCCAGCTGACTAGCCAGCTGACTTAACTAGCTCTCTACCTCTCTAGCCATCTGGATAGCCAACATTCTTAACTAGTTGACTTAATTAGCTTGCCAGCAGTCTAGCCAACTGACTTAACTAGGTCACTACGTAACTAGCAAGCTGGCTAGCCCTCTGACTTAACAAGCTCTTTTAACTAGCTGGCCTGTTTTCTAGCAAGTTGAATTAACTAGCTTGCTACAAAGCTATCCAGCTGACTATCCAGCTGAATTAACTAGGTGACATCTTCCTAGCAAGCTGTCTAGCAAGCTGACATAACTGGCAAGCTACCCACCTAGCCAGCTGGCTATTCAACTGAATTAACTTGGTCACATAATTATCTAGCCAGTTGGCTAGACAGCTGACATATCTAGCTAGCTACCTAGTTAGCATGATGGCTTGCCACCTGACTTAACCAACTGAATTAACTCGCTAGCCATCTGGCTAGCCAGCTGAATTATTTGCCTAGCTACCTAGCTAGCCAGCATGCTAGCCAGCTGACTTACCTAACTGACTTATCTGTTTAGCTAGCTGACATAACTAGCTTACTGAATTACCTAGCTTCCTAGCTAGCCAGAGGACTTAACTAGCTGAAATAACTAGCAAGCCAGCAGGCTACCCATCTAGACAGCTGGCTAGACAACTGACTTAATGAGCTGACTTAACTAGCTAGCCGGCTAGTTAGCAGGTTGATTTAACTAGCTGACTTAACTAGCTGTCAAGCTGGCTAGCCAGCTGACTTAGTTGCCTAGCTACATATGTAGCCAGCAGCCCAG
>NW_007252565.1:0-9832 GCF_000164805.1 Carlito syrichta | reverse complement strand
TGGCTATTGATAAAATAAGGAATCTGGTTATATGAGTCCTCCATCCTGAAAATCTACAGGGTATCTTGCTGACAGCTAAAGTAGAATAAGAGATTCGAGGCATGAATGTGGGTAATAGCAGTCCTCATATACAGGAAACTACATGGCATTTTGCTAAGAAAAAATAGGAAGTCTGTTTTCAATGGTTCCTCTATCCAAAAATCGACATGGCGTCTTACCAAGGACTAAATAAGAAACAGGGTTTTGAAACAGGAAACTAGGGAAGAGAGTTCTCACATACAGGACACTACATGGGCTCCGTCTAAGGACTAATAAAGAACCATTGTTGTACGAGTCCTTAATCCAAAATATTCCCAGGTTGTCTGTTATGGCAGAAAAAAGAAACAGGGCTTCGCGTTCCCCAAATGTTTCATAGCAATTTAGCATGCAGATGTTACCAATCGGTCATTTCAGGACTCCAGCAACATTCTGGTCCTCTTGAATTTTGTAAACGTGTATCGGGCACTCCAAGTCCGTTAGTTTCCTGGGAACAACTACAACCATATTTAAGGACAAAAGGAATCTTCTTTCCAAATGTGGATGTAACTCTGGTCTTGAGGTGAACCCTGTAATCCTTCCCCTTCCGTTTCACTTTTATTTTGAGAGGGGACAAGGTTTTTGCAGTTGCGAAATATTTAGTATGTATTTTTAAACGTAACCACGAATCATGGATTCCACGTCCTTAGGAAACTTCTGGGCACGTGTATTTTTGTATACAGAGTTTGGAATCCACATCGACAGGGAAAATCAGGGCATCTCGCTGAGAACGAAAAGTAAATCCGGTTCTAGGAGTTCTCATTAACAGGAATCGACAGGGTCTCTTGATAAGGTTTATTCAGCAATCTGGATTTCTGGGTCCATAAATTTTTCAGAGTTTCATTTTCCATAGAAACACTAAATCTGTCATTACAGATCCACAGGAACTTTCTTGCTATCTTGTTAGTTGTAATCAAGGAACTGGCCCTACAAATACTTTTGTGTCCTATGAAAATCTACGACCACAATCATGTTCCCCAGAATCAAAAGGCAAATTGGTACAAAATCCCTCGATTCAGTTGACCTCAAACTACAGAAATTTCTTGTGGGTGGGCAGGTCGGAATTGGGATGCTGGGTTTTGAAGATTCCACATTTTAGGGAGGGTCTTGTGAAGGGGAACCAGGAATCTTGGATTCCAGTTCCCAACAAAACATTATGGGAGTCTTTCTCTTGATATCCCAACAAATGGAATTCTCGGTCACCAGGAACTGTCTCAGCATCCTGCAGAATAAAGCGGGAAGCTGGCTAATGGGAATCGTCATATACAGGAAACTACATATCATATTGCTTAGGAAATATAAGGAATCTTGTTTACATGAGTCCTCAAACTCTAAAACTACAGGCTGTCTTCCTAAGTGGTAACTTCGAAACAGGTTTTTGAAGTAGGAATCTGGGTAATGGGAGTCCTCACATACAGGAAACTTCACTGCCTATTGCTAAGCAAGAATACGGAATCTGCCTTACTCGTGTCATCTATCCCCAAAAAACTTCAGGTCGTCTTGCTATGGGCTAAATACGAATCAGTGTGTTTTTAACATGAATATGGGGAAATGGAGTCCTTATATACAGGCAACTACAAGACCTTTTGCTAAGAAAGAATAAAAAATCTGGGTTACACGAACCCTCAATCCCAAAAGTCTACACGGCATCTTGGAAAGGGCTAAAAAAGATTCAGAGTTTCGAAGCAGGATGTATCTAATGAGAGTCCTAATATACAGGAAAATACACAGCCCCTTGCCAAGGAAGAAAAAGAATCAGGGTTATAGCAGTCCACAGTCCTAAAAGTCAACAGGCCATCTGCTGTGGTCTAAACAAGAATCAGGGTTTATAAGCTGCAACATAGGTAATAGCAGTCCTCATATACAGAATCTACATGATCTCTTTCTAAGGAGAAATAAGAAACCTGTTTTAAACGGTTCCTCCATCACAATATCTACATGACCTCTTGTTAAGGTCTAAACAAGAATCAGAGTTTCCAGACAGGGTTCTGGGGAATGGGAGTCCTCATATACAGGACATTACACTGCCCCTCGCTAAGGAAGAACAAGGAATATGTGATACACTAGTCCGCAGTCCGAAAACTTCTCAGGGTGTCTAGCTACTGGACAAACAAGAATCAGGGCTTCGAGCTTGTCTCATGTTTCAGAGATATTTGGCTTATATGTATTATGAATCAGTCATTTCAGGAATCCAGAAACATTCTGGCCCTCTTGAGAGTTGTAAACGCGTATCTGATAATACAAGTCCCTTAGGTTCATTGGGACAACTAAGGCCAGAACTGGGAACAAAAGTATCCTCTTGCCGTATTTGGATGTAACTCTGGTCTTAAGATGAATTGGTAATCTTAAAATTTCTGATTGTACTTTTATTTGGAGAAGGACTGAGGGTTTTGCAGTTGCCAAAATATTTAGTACGAATTATTAAAATGCAACCAGGAATCATGGATTCCACGACCCTAGGAAATATCTGGGCATCTGCATTTTTGCATACAGAGTTTTGGAATACAAATCGACAGGGAAAATCAGGGCATCTTGCGGAGAACGGAAAGGGAATCCAGTTCTTGGAGTGCTCAATCGCCTAAATCTACAAGGTCTCTTGATAAGGTTTAATCAGCAATCTGCGCTTCTACGTCGCCAAATTTTTAGTGTGTCTTTTGAAAAGGGAACCAGGAATCTTGGTTTCTGATTCCACAAGAACTTTATGGGAGTCTTTCTCTTGATATCCAAGCAACTGGTATTCTAGATCACCACGAAATGTCCGGCATCTTGCTGAGAATGAAGCATGTATTTCAGTAACGGGAGTCCTCATATACAGAACACTACACCACCTCTTGCTACGGAAGCATAAGGAATCTTGGTTATATTAGTCCTCCATCCCAAAAACCTACAGAGCGTCTTGCTACTGGATAACCACGAATCAGGTTTTGGGAGTAGGAATCTGGATAATGGGAGTCGTCATATACAGGAACCTGCACTGTCTATTGCTAAGGAAGAATAAGGAATCTGGTGTACATGTCCTCAATCCCAAAGAAAACTTCAGGGGGTCTTGCTAAGGGCTAAATAGGTAATTGGGTATTTGTAGCATAATCTGGGGAAATGAAATCCTCATCTGCACGGATTTTTCCTAAGAAAGAATCAGGAATCTGGGTGCCATGTGTTCTCAATCCCCTAAAACCTACACGGCGTCTCCCTAAGGTCTAAACCAGCATCAGGGTTTCAACGCATGTATCTGCGGAAGGGAGTACTCATATACAGGAAACTGCACGGCTGTTACTTAAAATAAGGGATCTGGGTTATATGAGTCCTCAGTCCTAAAAATCTACAGGGCACCTTGCTGATGGCTAAAGAAGAATCAGGGATTCGAGACGTGAATTTGCATAATAGCAGTCCTCATATACAGCAAACTACATGGCCTCTTGCTAAGAAAAAAGAAGAAATCTGTTTTACACGGTTCCTCTATCAAAAAATCTACATGGCGTCTTACTAAGGGTTAAAGGCAATCAGGTTTCAAAACAGGAATCTAGGGAAGGAGAGTCCTCATATACAGGACACTACATGGCCTCTACCTAAGGAAGAATAAAGAATATTTTTTGTACGAGTCCTCAATCCAAAAAATTACCAGGGTGTCTGCTATGGGAAAAACAAGAAACAGGGCTTCGAGCTCCCCAAATATTTCGGAGCTATTTAGCATGCAGATACTAAAAATTGGTCATTTCAGGACTCCAGCAACATTCTGGCCCTCTTGAAAGTTGTAAACGGGTATTGGGCACTCAAAGTCTGTTAGGTTCCTCAAAACAAATAAGGCTGATTCCAGGACAAAAATTATCTTCTTGCCATATTTGGATGTAACTCTGGTCTTAAGGTGAACCCTGTAATCCTTCCCATTCCGTTTCTGTTTTTATTTTGAGTGGGGACATGGGTTTTGTAGTTGCCAAATATTTAGTACGTATTTTTAAAGGTAACCAGGAATCATGGGTTCCACGTCCCTAGGAAACTTCTGGGCATCTGTATTTTTGTATACAGAGTTTAGAATCCACATCAACAGGAAATCTCATGGCATCTTGCTGAGAATGAAAAGGAAATCCGGTTCTAGGATTTCTCTTTAACCAAAATATACAGGGCCTCTTGATAAGTTTTAATCAGCAATCTAGGCTTCTGGGTCTGTACATTTTTCAGAGGTACTTTCTCCGTGGATACACTAAATATGTCATTACAGATCCACAGGAACTTTCTGTCATCTTGTTAGTTGTAATCAAGGATCTGTCCCTACAAATCCTTTTGTGTCCTAGGAACATCTACGACCATAATCATGTTGCCCAGAATCAAAAGGCTTATTGGTACCCAATCCCTCGATTCAAGTGACCTCAAACTACAGAAAATACTTGTGGGTGGGCAGGTCGGAATTGGGATGTTGGGTTTTGAAGGTTCCACACTTTAGGTAGGGTCTTGTGAAGGGGAACCAATAATCTTGGATTCCAGTTCCCAAACAATATTATGGGAGTCTTTTTCTTGGTATCCAAACAACTGGAATTCTCAGTCACCAGGAACTGTCTCGGCATCCGGCAGAGTGAAGCGGGAAGCTGTGTAATGGGATTCGTCATTTACAGGAAACTACACGTCATATTGCTTAGGAGGTAGAAGGAATCTTGTTTATATGAGTGCTCTATCCCAAAACTATAGGCCGTCTTCCTAAAAGGTAACCACGAATCCGGTTTTTGAAGTAGGAATCTGGGTTATGGGAGTACTCACATTCAGGAAACTTCACTGCCTATTGCTATGTAAGTATGAGGAGTCTGCCATACTCATGTCTTCAATCCCAAAAAAACTTCAGGTCGTCTTGCTATGGGCTAAACACGAATCAGGGTGTTTTTAGCATGAATCTGGAGAAATGGAGTCCTTATATACAGGCAACTACATCACCTTTTGGTAAGAAAGAATAAGGAATCTGGGTTACACGAGTCCTCAATCCCCAAAATCTACAAGTGCATCTTCGAAAGGACTGAAAAAGAATCAGAGTTTCGAAGCAGGATCTATGTAATGAGAGTCCTAATATACAGGAAAATACATGGCTCCTTGCCAAGGTAGAAAAAGAATCGGGGATATATCAGTCCTCAGTCCTAAAAATCAACAGTCCATCTGCTGTGGGCTAAACAATAATCAGGCTTTAGAGGCTGCAACATAGGTAATGGTAGTACTCATATAGAGAATCTACATGATCTCTTGCGAAGGACAAATAAGAAACCTGTTTTAAACGGTTCCTCCATCACAATATCTACAAGACATATAGCTAATTGCTAAACAAGAAGCAGAGTTTCCAAACAGGGTACTGCGAAAGGGAGTTCTCATATAAAGGACATTACACAGCCCCTCGCTAAGGAAGAATAAGGAATCTGTGATACACTAGTCCCCAATCGGAAAAATTCTCAGGTTATCTTGCTATGGGATAAACAAGAATCAGGGCTTCGACTCGTCTCATGTTTCAGAGACATTTGGCTTGTGGGTATTATGAGTCAGTCTTTTCAGGACTCAAGCAACATTCTGGTCCTCTTGAGAGTTGTAAACTGGTATCTGGTAGTACAAGTCCGTTACGTTCCTAGGGACAACTAAGGCCAGATTCCCGGAACAAAAGTATCCTCTTGCCGTATTTGGATGCAACTCTGGTCTTAAGACGAACTTGGTAATCCTAAAATTTCCGATTGTACTATTATTTTTAGAGGGGCCGACGGTTTTGCAGTTGCCAAATATTAGTACGAATTATTGAATTTTAACGAGGAGTCATGGATTCCACGTCCCTAGGAAACATCTGGGCATCTGCATTTTTGTATACAGAGTTTTGGAATACACATGGACAGGGAAAATCAGGACATCTTGCTGAGAACAGAAAGGAAATCCGGTTCTTGGAGTTCTCTATAGCCTAAATCTTCAAGGCCTCTTGATAAGGTTTAATCAGCAATCTGGGCTTCTATGTCGCCACATTTTTAGTGTGTCTTTTGAAAAGGGAGCCAGGAATCTTGGATTCCAATTCCACAAGAAATTTATGGGAGTTTTTTTCTTGATATCCAAGCAACTGGAATCCTAGGTCACCAGGAAATGTCTCAGTGTCTTACGGAGAATGAAGCAGGAATTTCAGTAATGGGAGTCCTCATACACTGAACACTTCACCACCTGTTGCTACGGAAGAATAAGGAATCTTGGTTACACGACACCTCCATCACAAAATCCACAGGCATCCTCCTAAGGGATAACCACCAATCAGGATTTGGGAATAGGAATCCGGATCCTGGGTGTCCTCATATACAGGAAACTGTACTGTCTATAGCTAAGGAATCATAAGGAATCTGTTTGACGTGTCCTCAATCCCAAAAAAACCTTCAGAGTGTCTTGCTAAGGGCTAAATACGAATCTGAGTATTCGAAGCATAATCTGGGGCAATGAAATCCTCATATACAGGCATCTGCACGGACTTTTCCTAAGAAAGAATAAGGAATCGGGGTGACATGTGCTTTCAATCCCCAAAAAGCAACACGGCGTCTTCCTAAGGTCTAAACAAGCATCAGGGTTTCGACGCATGTATCGTTGAAAAATTCCCATGGTGTCTGCTATGGGACAAACAAGAAACAGGGCTTCAAGCTCCCCAATTGTTTCAGAGCAATTTAGCATGCAGATATTGGGAATCGGCCATTTCAGGACTCTACCCACATTCTGGTCCTCTTGAAAGTTGTAAACGCGTATCGGGCACTCCAAATTCGTTAGGTTCCTCGTAACAACTAAGGCCAGATTCCAGGACAAAAAGAATCTTCTTGCCATATTTGGATGTAAAACTGGTCTTAAAGTCAACCCTGTAATCCTTCCCCTTATGTTTCTCGTTTTATTTTGAGAGGGGACAAAGGTTTTTCAGTTGCCAAATGTTCAGTACGTATTTTTAAAGGTAACCAGGAATCATGGATTCCACATCCCTAGGAAACTTCTGGGCATCTGTCTTTTTGTATACAGAGTTTGGAATCCACATCGACAGGGAAAATCCTGGCATCTTCTTGAGAATGAAAAGAAATCCGGTTCTAGGAGTTCTCATTAACCGGAATCTACAGGGCCTCTTTATAAGGTTTAATTAGTAATCTGGGCTTCAGGGTCCCTACATTTTTCTGAGCTACTTGCTCCGTGGTTACACTAAATCTGTCATTACACATCCATAGGAACTTTCTGGTCCTCTTTTTAGTTGTAATCAAGTGTCTGGTCCTACAAATCCTTTGTGTCCTAGGAACATCTACGAAAATAATCATGTTCCCCAGATTCAAAGGCATATTGTTACAAAATGCCGTGATGCAGGTGACCTCAAACTACAGAAAATTCTTGTGGGCGGGCAGTTCGGAATTGTGATGTTGTGTTTGAAAATTCCACATTTTAGGGAGGGTCTTGTGAAGGGGAATGAGGAATCTTGGATTCCAATTCCCAAAGACCATTATGGGAGTCTTTCTATTGATATCCAAACAACTGGAATTCTCGGTCACCAGGAACTATCTCAGCATCCTGCAGAGTGATGCGGGAACCTGGGTAATGGGAGTCGTCATATACAGGTAACTACACGTCATATTGCTTAGGAAGTATAAGGAAACTTGTTTACATGAGTCTTCAATCCCAAAAACTACAGGCCATCTTCCTAAGAGGTAACCACGAATCACTTCACTGCCTATTGCTAAGTAAGAATAAGGAATCTTCCTTACTTGTGCCTCAATCCCCAAAAAAACTTCAGGTCGTCTTGCTATGGGCTAAACACGAATCAGGGTGTTTTTAGCATGAATCTGGGGAAATGGAGTCCTTATATACAGGCAACTACATGACCTTTTGTTAAGAAAGAATAAGGAATCTGGGAAACACGAGTCCTTAATCCCAAAAATCACATGTCATCTTGGAACGGGCTAAAAAGACTCAGAGTTTTGAAAGCAGGATCTATGTAATGAGAGTCGTAATATACAGGAAAAATACACGGCCTCTTGCCAAGGAAGAAAAAAGAATCGGGGTTATAGCAGTCCTCAATCCTAAAAAACAACAGGACATCTGCTGTGGGCTAAACAAGAATCAGGGTTTAGAAGCTGCAACATAGGTAACAGCAGTCATCATATACAGAATCTACACGATCTATTGCTATGGAGAAATAAGAAACCTGTTTTACACGGTTCCTCTGTCACAATATATACATGACCTCTTGCTAAGGGCTAAACAAGAATCAGGGTTTCCAAACAGGGTTCTGGGGAAACATAGTCCTCATATATAGGACATTGCACAGCCTGTCGGTAAGGAAGAACAAGGAATATGAGATACACTAGTCCAGAATCCGAAAAATTCTCGTGTGTCTAGCTACAGCATAAACAAGAATCAGGGTTTCGAGCTCGTCTCATGTTTCAGAAATATTTGGCTTGTGGGTATAATGAATCAGTCTTTTCATGACTCCAGCAAAATTCTGGTCCTCTTGAGAGTTGTAAACGGGTATCTGGTAGTACAACTGCCTTAGGTTCCTCGGGACAACTATGGCCAGATTCCCATAAAAAGTAAAATATCTTCTTGCCATATTTGGATGTAACTCTGGTCTTAAGATGAACTTGGTAATCCTAAAATTTCCGATTGTTCGTTGATTTGGAGAGGGGCCAAGGGTTTTGCAGTTGCCAAATATTCTGTACGAATTATTAAATTGTAACCAGGAATCATGGATTTTACGTCCCTAGGAAACATCTGGGAATCCACATTTTTGTATACAGAGTTTTGGAATCCACATAGACATGGAAAATCAGGGCATCTTGCTGAGAAAGGAAAGGAAATCCGCTTCTTGGAGTTCTCAATCTCCTAAATCTACAAAGACTCTTGATAAGGTTTAATCAGCAATTTGGGTTTCAATGTCGCCTTATTTAGTGTGTCTTTTGGAAAGGGAACCAGGAATCTTGGGTTCCAATTCCACAATAACTTTATGGGAGTCTTTCTCTTGATATCCAAGGAACTGGAATTCTAGGTCACCACGAAATGTCTTGGCATCTTGCTGAGAATGAAGCAGGGCCTTCAGTAATGGGAGTCCTCATATACAGAACACTGCACCACCTGATGCTATGGAAGAATAGGGAATCTTGGTTACATGAGTCCTTCCTCCCAAAAACATACAGAGAATCTTGCTAAAGGATAACCACCAATCAGGTTTTGGGAGTAGGAATCTGGATAATGGGAGTCCTCATATACAGGAAACTTCACTGTCTATTGCTAAGGAAGAATAAGAAATCTGGTTTACACATGTCCTCAATTCCCAAAAAAACTTCAGGGTGTCTTGCTGAGGGCTAAATACAAATTTGGGTATTTGAAGCATAATCTGGGGAAATGAAATCCTCATATACAGGCATCTGCACGGACTTTTCCTAAGAGAGAATAAGGAATCTGGGTGACATGTGTTCTCAGTCCCCAAAAAAGTACACTGCATCTTCCTATGGTCTAAACAAACATCAGGATTTCGACTCATGTACCTGTGAAAGGGAGTACTCATATACAGGCAACTGCACAGCTGTTGCTAAAATTAAGGAATCTGGGTTATACGAGTCCTCATTCCTGCAAATCTACAGGGCATCTTGCTGACGGCTAAAGAAGAATCAGGGATTCGAGGCATGAATGTGGGTAATAGCAGTCCTCATATACAGGAAACTACATGGCCTCTTGCTAAGAAAAAAGAAGAAATCTGTTTTACACGGTTCCTCTATCAACAAATCTACATGGCCGTCTTATA
>NW_007252564.1:10530-14332 GCF_000164805.1 Carlito syrichta | reverse complement strand
TAAACCATGAAATCCACCCTATTGGTCAGAAAATATTTACATTGCAAATGACAGATACATTAATTCAAACTAACATGAACAAACAATAACTACCACACACTTATGTGCCAAGTACTGTTGTAAGTCTTCCTTATATCAACATATTCAATTTTTACAATAGCTCTGTGAGGTAAGACTATCATTGGTTCCATCTGATAGATGAGGAAACTGAGGCACAAAGGAACGCAGCAATGTGGCTTCAAGTCACACAGTTCTTCAGCCACAGTTGGAATTTGAGCCCAGGGAGACTGGCTGCAGTACCCATGCTCTGGAGTACAACCTGGTACAGCAAAGAGGAAAACATATTGGCTCAGAGAGCTAGCTGGTTTAGATACAGAGGTGGCCTGCAGACACACTGGGAAAGCTGCAAAAAACCTTACACCACCTGCCTCTTTCTTTCTGCCCCTGTCTTCTCCACTTTCCTCCCTTCTCTCTGAATGATGATCCTGTTCCCTCCTGCAGCATGTAGGGCCCTTTTTAAGTAATGGAAAAAATGGCTGCTCAGTTGAGCAACAAAGCAGAAAGTGAGCCTCTTCCTCTCTTTCTAAGCCTAGGTCACCTGCCCCTTATGGTGGATTATAGCACAGAGTGCTCCAATGTTGCACACTTCCCTGTACCCATGCCCTTTTTCATGTGACTTTGCAATTCCTCCCACAGATCTACTTCTTCAACTCTTGATTCTGTGTGGTCAGGTAATGCCTTTGGCCAATGGGGTGTTAATACATGTGACATATGCTGAGGTTTTGAAAGGGCATTTTCATATCTCTGTCTCCACTCCTGGAGCTGTACCACACCATGAGAACATGCTGGGCATGTACGGTGAAGGCTGAAGGACCCATGGGGCAGAACCATGATGCCCCAGTGGCCCCTGCAATGCCAGGTAACACCTGGCTTGGGAAAGAACCCAACCAAGTCCAGAAGAACTGTGAAGCCAAGTCCAGAAGAACTCTACAGTTTAGTCCAAATTGAATCATCATCCTGCAGATCCATGAGCTAAATTAAAACAATGCTCTCACACCTCTGCATTTTGCTGTGTAGCAGTATTCAATGTGGAAGGGGCAAGGCACGGTCACTGATACTCCTACCAGGACCATGTGATCCTCAGAGGAAAGGAAGTGCTCTTACCAGTTGAAGGACCCCAGGAATGCATTCTGAGCAGACATCACAGTTCTGTAGTCCAAAACACCTACTTTTTCTTTCATTTGGGACATCTTCTTGAGGACATTACCTATTATACTACCTGGAGTCCCTTCTGCAATAAACAATATGAATTTCCCTTAGATTTAAAAGCCAAAAAATTCTTTTGACTTCATTTTTTTATTATGAATAATGCACATTTCTTAACTTACTATATTTTTCTTTTTGCTTTAATCTCTAAAAAGTTTAATACCAACACTGTGAACTAAAATTAGTAATTTTTGGACTTGAAGGTATGCATGTTATTATGCTAAACTTCCCTCTTGTTTCACCTAACCATTTTGCTTCTATTTTCTCTTGATTTTAAAATTTATCTCTCTCTCTCTTTCTCATTGTATTGTATGTTTATTAAGCTATCTCAAGTTCACTTTGAAAAAGCAATGTTATAAAAATGTCACTAATAACACTGCATCTCTTTTTAACTTCAGATTAATAGCAGTTCAGATAAACTCAAAATTTTTAGTTGTAGTACCTTTGACATCATGGGAATTATGTTTTCTTCACATTAAATTGGATTATTTAAAAATACATAAGATCTCACAATAAGAGACATGAACATAAAAATTGCAATGAGATTCACATAGATCAAAAAGCTTGATAAGCCAGTCATCTTATCATGGGGGAAAGCTTCTATCATGCATTGCTGTAGGAGTGCAAATTGGCACAACTGCTACAGAGAACAATTTGGCTATGTCTATCTTAAAATTCATATATCCTTTGGCCAACACTTCCAGAAGTTTGTTTAATTTTAATTGTTAGGTGAATTTTAATTTTAAAAGTAAGATTAATTTATTTAAATTTTACTTCTAGGAATTTAATTCACAGCTGCACTATAGATATACACAATGATATATGTGTAAGGATAGTTACTGTAGTGTTTTAGTAATAAAAAAAGTTGAAAACAGCCTAAATGTGACTTAAGGAGGGATTGGATAAAATAGTGCAATCCACATAATAGCTATTTAAAAATGAGAACAGTATCTACATAATAACATGAAAAGATCTTAGAGTATACATTAAGTGAACAAAGAAAAATGTATAGCAGTGTGAAAAATATACCACCTTTTGTGGTGGGCAAGTGGATGCAGATATTCATAGAAGTGTGTGTGTGTGTACTCTTGTGTGTGTACAGAATATCTGGACGAATATGCAAGACAATTGGGAACACCTGCTCACTCTAAAGATGAGAGCTGGGTGCCTAGGGTCAGAGGCAGCAGACTTACTTTTACTCGTGTCCTTTTTTTGTGATGTTTAAATTTTATGTCACATTTATATGAAACCCAGTTAAAGAACAATGAAAAACTTAAATGAGTTTTTACTGGCTTATTGCATATGAGGAATGACCAAAATTACTTCTTAGTGTGAGGGAAGAAAATGAATTCAATTCTTCCAACAATTTTCTGTATTAAGGCAATTGTGTCATTTATTAAATTATTGCTCAATGATCTGAATTAATGAACATGCATATCCCCAAAAGCATGGCCATGACCCATTAAACATAGCTTTATATATACCCATCACAACATCAGACCCCACATCAATCCAACTTGACCAGCATTTACTGAGGGTCTCTCCTCAGTCAAGAATCTTATCAGGAGCTGAAAACAAAAATACTCACAAGACTGACTTTTTCCTTAAGGTAACCACATGGGTAGATAATATACTGTGATCAATTCTAATATTATCCTTGAAGTCAGGAGCTATTGGAGTCATCTTTGTATTTCTAGCATCTAGCATACAATAGGCACTTCTGGAATACTTTTGGAGTGAATTAACAAATAAACAAATTAATGGATGCTGCACTGAATATGGATGGAGACAACTCTGGAGTGATAGACAACAAGGAAGTGATAAATTGGGTCATGAAGAGATAGCCTATTCTGCAGCCCCATTCCCCAACACCAAGACTATAGCAGTACAGCACATGCAAAGGGCTACTTTTTACTGACATTGATAAACTATATTTAGTGAGTTGGCAGGTGGATAACTTCATGGTTTTCTGGAAAGAGCATGAACTGTGAGGCCAGAAAACCCTATATTAAAACTCAAGTCTACATTTATTTAACTAAATGAACATGAACAAATTAATCTTTCTGACCCTTAGCCTTCTCATTTATAAATTGGAAATAATCCTACCTAGCTTCTA
The DNA here is from genome assembly GCF_000164805.1 of Carlito syrichta. Classification (NCBI taxonomy): domain Eukaryota; kingdom Metazoa; phylum Chordata; class Mammalia; order Primates; family Tarsiidae; genus Carlito; species Carlito syrichta. The sequence goes on along the minus strand of NW_007252564.1, from coordinate 10,950 downwards.
GGCTAGACATAAGTGTTAGGAATCATTCATCTATCCAACAAATAGGGAGCAATTCGTGGATGCATGACACTGCTGAATAATCCATGTACTCAGTTGAACTCAGTGGTTAGAACCCAGTAGGGATTCATGTATGAAATACCTTGGGGTTATTAACATTTTTTCATAGCAGGACAACACTTCTTCTCCCCTTCAGTCAGGGAGAATTAAGCAAGAATGATTGGAAACTCCCACCAGTATGACATGAGTGGAAGGGGTCTTCATTAAGAAGGTGAAAAAGAGTAGAGTGATAAACCCATGCCTGAATCAGTAAGTTCAGAGTTACTCAGAGAGATTCTGACTCTCATTAGTGGATTCAACAGGACTTTTGGCAGAAGTCTCACGCTCTGCCTGGTGTAAGATGTGTGTGTGTGTGTGTGTGTG
>NW_007252564.1:0-10121 GCF_000164805.1 Carlito syrichta | reverse complement strand
TGGGGAGAGAGAGTGGAGAGGTGGGGGCCGAAAGGAGTCCCTACCAGCAGAGGGAAGGCCTCCCACAGGACATCCTGAAGGTTGGTTGGTGAGACCTTCGTCTGTGCTGTGAATGAGACAAGATAGACAGACTAGAGGTACAATGTCTGATTTTTTTCTAACTGGTATTTTCAGTTTGGTTGAATTACAGCAGCAATTGAATAAGCCTGTTTGAAACTTCTATGTAGATGACTGCATGTGTATGCGTGTGCTTCAGAAAATGTGAAATAGTCATAACATTGAGGAAAAGAGTTTTCACATTCAGAGAGATATGTTCAGAGAGGATATACAACTATGAGGAGACCCATGCACAGATGCTTCCCAGTGTACATGCTCCTGTGGACTTACCACAGTCAGCATTGTGCTCTGGTCTATGCCTCACAACCCCAAAATGCATCTCCTATCTCACTCCTCCACTTTTCTACAGGCTGCTCCTTCTGTCTTAAACAGTTTGCTAACCCCTTTGTATCCTTAAACAGTTTGCTAACCCCTTTGTATCCTTCAAAGCTCAGGTTACCTCATCCAGGAAGCCATCTTTGGTTATCACTTCCTACCCCAACACCAGGCTGGTCCCACAGTGTCCTGAGCATACTTTACTACATGGCCTTCAAGTCTGTTACTTCTCTTCTACCTCTGCTGGACTGTGGACTTTGATTCAGGTACAGAAGTTTCCGTATCTGTGGTTTTACTTTCCGTGGTTTCAGTTACCTGCAGTTAACCACAGCCTGAAAATATTAAAAAGAACATTTCAGAAATAAACAATTTATAAGCTTTAAACCGTGTGCTGCTCTGAGTAGCATGATGAAATCTTGCACCGTCTCACTCTGTCACTTCATCTTACCATGTAGGCATTTTATCATCTCACAAGAAGAACAATGAGTCCAAAACAATTAGATATTTTGAGAGAGACTCTACATTCACATAACATTTATTACAGGATAATTATAATGATTCCATCTTATTATTATCTCTAGTTGTTAATTTCTCACAGTGCCTACTTTGTAAATTAAGCTTTATCATAGATGTTTACATATAGGAAAAGCATAGTATGTATGAGGTTCCATGGCTTCAGAAATCCACTGGGAGGCTTGGCATGTATCCCTGAGGACAAGGGGACTACTGCAGTGGGTCTTATATCTTCAAATTCTAAGACCCTATGGTAGCTTTTGGCACATAGCAGGGATTCAAAAATTTGTTGATTGAATAAATGAACTAGCCATTTAATGAATTTGGAAAACTCAATTCCTGTGGGAAAACTGCCAATTTTAATCAGGTTTTCTTTCTTCCTTTTTTTTTTTTTTTTTTCAGCTTAAAGTATTGCCCTGCAGTGATAGGGCATCATCCATGTTGATCATCTGACAGGGTGTAACTGAGGGAGTAAAGTGATACCACCCAGGCTTCTGATGAACTCAAGGGTGTGACAATGTGCCCAATGTCTAAAGCAGGGCAAAGTCAAAAGGAATCCACAGAGTAATTGGTGGCTTTCTGGGTTTTTCCCCAGAGGCATATGAGATTTTCATATGACAACTCCAAATTCTGGTATGACCTCTTTACAATGTTTCTAGATAAGTATTTGTTTAGTAAAAAAGAAGTTACCCCAGTTAGAAACACAGGATTTCACTCACAGGAAATGTTTTGTTCTTTTCTTTTTTTCTCCACATTTGAAGAATAGGAAATCCAAGTCCATTCATCTTGAAGCTTTAAAAACAGATGTGTGTCTCACAGCACATCTACAGCTGCTAACCAAGAGTCAGCCTCTGAGTGGTTCACAAGGAGCAACATGTCTAATGGGAACGCAGCCCCACCTCCTCCAAGGGCAGAAACTCAACCAGTTTCCTGCATGATGTCATCATTTCAAAATGGGTTTTAAAGCTATTTGTTTTTTAAACAGCTGGTTCTAAGCATGTACTTTCATCAAAATGTAAAATTGCAAAGCAATATTAGCATTACACATCTGATAAATGCAGACGGTGGGGTCAGGCTATAGTTGCAGACATGAATTTGACTTACTGTGGTCATCAGTGCTGCTGAGACAAAAGAGAAGCCAGACAAACCTGGGGCAGAGATGCTCTGATGGAGGTGGAGGGAGGAGCAGTATTCTTTTTGGTGGTTTTTTTTCCCCCCTGGACCTTAGGGCAAAGATCCCCATGGAAGGTTCTGGAAGATTTTTGTGAGATGGTTATGCATTAAGAAAGTTAAATTTCCTCTGCTGACCAATCACCTCAAGGATTAGGCTTGTAATGACAATGAGGTTTATTAATTTAGGAAGCAGAGATAAAAATGGAGCCAGACTACATTTTTGCCAAGATCAGTTTGACAGAAGTGCATTTTAGTTGAAACAAGGTATTTGACATTGGAAAGTTGAGTTTCCAAACTCTGGTTTCATCACATAGAACTGTAGGACTTTGGGCAAACTACCTAACAAGACAGAGCTTTAGTTTCCTCCCATTGGAAGTGGTGATTATGATACCTACCTTAGAAAGTTGTTATGAGAATTCAAGAGAATGTCCATAAGGTACTTAGCACAGTGACTGGAATAGCAAGGATATGGTATAAACAGTGATATTAATAATAGTAGTATAGTATTTGCTTTGAAAAAATGGTTTCTTTAGGTAGTCTGACAACTAACTCCAATCACAGGAAAGATAGAAAAGAGGCAGAGGCAAGATAAAAATATTGACAGGGCCAAAGTAATTAAATCTTATTTTATTAAATAAATGACAAGGTGCAGATGGCCTGATCTAGTGCCTTCTTCTATATGGGCAGTCAAAGCCGATAAGATGAGAAGAGCTTTTCTTTGGGAATTCTGGGAAAGTCTCACACTTGTGAAGTGAGAGGGATGTGAAAAGGATGTGAAGCCTGAGGCTACCCACAGGTGGGAAAGCCAAGGTGTGAGCTAAGACACAGAGAGAATGGGGTGAGTATCATCGTTTGAGTCCTGCCTCAAGCCAACTTCCTAGTCAGTCCTCTAACAGACTTTCAGTTATGTTAGTAACTTCCCTATTCTGCTCCAGTCACTTTGAATAGGAAATTGTGCCACTTAAACTCCCTTATTGCCCCATTGTACCTTCTTTTGTTTCTCTAACTTTCTCTGTGGTTTTTCTGATTAGTTTTTGTCTCTTAAAAGCAATACATAGGCTGAGCTCCGTGGCTCAGCCTGTAATTCCAGCACTTTGGGAGACCGAGATGAGTGGATTGCATGAGCCCACAAGTTCGAGACCCACCCGGGAAAACTGGCGAGATCTCATCTCTACAATAACTCAAAAATTACACGGGTGTGGTAGTGCATACCTGTAGTTCTGGTTACTTGGAAGGCTGAGGCCGAAGGATCGCTGGAACCCAGCAGGTCAATGCTGCGGTGGCTGGGAACTTGCCACTGCACTCCAGCCTGGGTGACAGAGTGAGACTCCAACTCAAAAAAAAAAAAAAAAAAAAAAGCAATGTATATGTATTTTAGAAAAGTTTATAAACACCAAAAAAGAAAACAAAGTAAAGTTACTTTTCCAAGATCACATAGCTCTCAGGGAGCTGAGCCTGGATTCAGACCTGCCAGGGCTGGCTGATGCCACAGGTGGTGCTCCTGACCCTACAATCTACTTTTAGCTTTGGATAGACCTTCTCTGTATTTTGATTTTGAGTCCTTCTATCTGGTCCCTCTTTTGAGTAATTTTTCTTATAAGCATATATCATTATTCTTTTGCAAAGTTAGGATGATACTACTATTGCAGTTTTTGTACTTTTTTTTTTTTTTACTTAGTAATATAACATTGACATTTTCCCAGCTTATTAAATATTTTGCAGGAACATAACTTTTAATGTCTGCATAATATTTCATTTGATTTGAATATACCATATTTATTTAAACATGCTCATATTGTTGAACTTCTTTATTTTTTTTCTATGTGAAAAAGTGAATAGATGGAGTACAGAGGATTTTTAGTCCAGTGAAACTCTTCTGTATGATACTGTAATGGTAGGACTATGTCATACATTTGTCAAAACTCATAGAATGTGCAATACTGAGAGTAGACCCTAATGTAAATATGGACCTTAGTCAATAATGTAATAATGTAGTAATATTGGATCCTCAGTTATAGCAAATATACCACATTAATGTAAGATGTTAGTAATACGGGAAAGGTGGAGAGAGTGAGGAATATAGGAACACTTTATTTTCTGCTAATTTTTCTGTAAAAGTTTTGTTTCTATTTCTAACTAAACCTAAAACTTCTCCAGAAAACTTTATTAAAAATAAATGAGTAAATAAATAGCAGTGTAAACTAGCAAAAACAATGTAAATATAATTTTTTTTATCAGCTATTTTTTTAGAATGGATTTCTAAAGATGGAATTACTGAAACAGAAATTAAGATATTTTAGACTTACTGCCAATAAGTTCTCTTCAGGAAAACAGTATGACTTTACATACTCACCACCACTGTATGAGAGTGTCTCTCATTCATTATATTCTTGTCAATACTGAATGTTCTTAAGTCTTTAACTCTTTGCAAATTTAATAGGAAAAACATAATACCTAATTTTAATTAGCCTGCCTTTGATTATCAACTATAAAAATTAAAACTATGACACATGTAAATGGTACAGAATAGAAAACTCAGAAACAAGCCGGGTTTGGTGGCTCAGCCTGTAATCCCACACCTTTGGGAGGCTGAGGTGAGTGGATTGCCTGAGCCTGCAGGTTCGAGACCCGCCTGGGCAGCAAGACCTCATCTCTACAATAAATCAAAAAATCAGCTGGGCATCGTAGTACATGCCTGTAATTCCGGCTACTTGGAAGGCTGAGGAGGAAGGATCGCCGGAGCCCAGCAGGTCGAGGCTGCAGTGGCCGGGAGTGGCCAGCACTCCAGTCTGGGTGACCGAGTGAGACTCCAACTCAAAAAAAAAAAAAAAAAGAAAGAAAAGAAAACTCAGAAACAGAGTTATTGAAAAAAATGGGCAAACTAGTGGGGTAAAAAAGAATAATTCCTCAGAACAAAGGAAAACAAAGTGAGGTCCACACCTCAAACCTTCTAGTGGTCCTCAAATTTAAGTGTGCATCCTAATCACCTGGGAGCTTTGTAAAATACGGATTGCCAGCCCCAATGTCTGATTCATAGGTGTGGAATAGAGTTCAACATTTTTGCATTTCTAATCAACTCTCAGGTGGTCCAGGGACCACAGTTGGAGAATCATTCCATTGTTCAATAAGCTCCAAATCAATTAATGGGGCAAGTGAGAAAAAAAATCAGTTTCTACATCTCTCTCAGTCCTTGACACATGTAATATGTGCATATCATGCATATGTTATATTATCACATTAGAAAATGTATTTTTTTTCAAGTACTTATGACATAACTACAGATCTTAAGTGTGTACTTGGCATGAACTCCACGTCCTTCCTTAAAGGTAACCTCAACATATCTTAAAATGTAGGAAAAGAAAAAACAAATTTTCTTACCAAAATGAAATAAAGCTAAATATAAGTAAGTAGAAACAAATGAACAGTAACTTCCCAACCACCTGGAAAATATACTGCTATCTTTCTCAAATACTTATTATGCCAAAACAACAATAATGAGACACTGTACACTAAAATATATGTGTTGAAGCTAAAGTTGTCCTAGGGAAAATAATTTATAGTTTGAAATTGTCTCATTAATCAGCAAAAAAGAGTGAAATAAAATAATCTTAAAACTCAAGAATTTCAGGGGGAATCAAGCTCAAAACAGAAGGACAGAATAAATATAAAACATGAAATTGACTTTAAACTAGAAAGTCTAAAACTAGTAAAATTGATTAATTCAAGAGATTTTAAAAAATAAGGTAAGACAAGTCATAATCTACTTTCATCAAAGAGGGGAAAAAGGGTGGGAAAATACAAAATACCCAAAGTTAGGTGAAAAAAAAAAGTCTAGATAACTACAGGTGCAGTGAGAAAATTTTAAAGTATTAAAGAATGCTTTGTAAAACTGTGTAAATACATCTTAAAACTTTGATGATATGGTTAATTATTCTAGAAAAAAATTTATGTCAAGAAGCGATATAAAATAGGCCATGAGCTGATCATGAAGGAGCTTCTCCTGAAAGGACACAAGCCCCAGTAGCCTATACAGGTCAAACCATCAAAGGATAGATGACACAGAAATTACTTAAATTGTTTCAGAACTCAAAGAAAAAAAGAGGTGCTTATGGATGCTTTTATTGTTTCTATAAAGCCAACAAAACACTGTAACAAAATCTATCAAAATTATACTAAAAATAAAACTACAAACTTCATTTTGTTAATAAATTCTAAACAAAATATTAACAAGTAGAATAAAGCAATACCAGTGGGTCATTATCATCACTGATATATAACATCTGTTCAAGCCAGTACAGTAAACAAAACAAGAGGAATAAGTATTGGAGAGGAGCAAGCAAAATTGCCATTATTTGCAGATAAAATGATTACATGCCAGAGAAAGCCCAAAACGATAAACAAAGAAAACTATTAGAAAGTATATGAAACAGTGGTCATATGACCCTACCTCCAAAATAAATATACAAAAAAGTAATCACTTTCTTTTTTTGTAACAATAACCTGTAAGGCAATATAATGAATATAACAATTTTTATATAATAACTAATAAGACTTGCTACATAGAGAGAACAACAAAATTCTATTGATCAGTGGTAAAGGAGATTTGAGAAAATGGAGAACTGTACCTTTTTAGATATGTTGTTTTAACTTTATGAAGTGGGAAAAAGTGATTGTTTATTTTTTAAGCTGTAAGACTTGACTACAGAAACTGTATATAGTTTAAAAAGATGGTAGATTCTTTGGGGGAGCCCAAACTGGTTTTGTTTAGCCAAACACCTTAATGAGCTTGTTTAATTTTGGAAACTATAATGGACTATCATTAAGATAGATAGGACAACAGTTGAAAAACTAGGGAGAAGAAGAAAATAAATCAAAGTTAGGGCCCCAGCTGAAGTTTAAAGTCGGGGGGGGGGTATTTTTCCTGTAAGGGACAAGTAGGAGGATACTTAATTTAAAGTCAATTGTTGCACTGCATTGTTATGTAATCTATTTCTGTAACTTCCAAATCTTCAATAATAATGATGACAACAGCTCATATTTACTGAGCACCTACTTGCCAGACGATGCACTGAACATGTTAACTACATTTCTACATTTACTTATCACAAAAATCATTTTCCTATGTTACAGATAAGGAATTAAGGCAAAGAGATGTTAAGTAACTTGACCAAGTGTACAACTTGCAGACTGTTGACCCAGACATTCTGACTCCGGGGCTCAGATTCATAACTCTACCCTGATGTTGCCTATCTAGTGTGCTCATGTCCTTGAGTTTGTGCCAATGAAAATATCAGATGCTTTCCAGTGGGATGCTGTGGACTGGAGAAAGGACAGATGTGCAGGGGTCAGAGCCAGAGCAGAGATCAAGAATTCCATGGAAGCAGGAATATGGTACTAACTCCGGGAAAAATAACACCAAACTCCTCCACTGTCATGATACACCAGAGAGTATAAGAAGCATGCTGGGACTTCTATCAGATGTGACTTGGGATGTTGAAGCAATTTTATTACATCTTAAAGGAAATAATTACTTTAGCTGGCTGGATAACCTAGATCTATCCCAGAGGTTGAAAAGTGGCTTCTAATTCATTAAAAGACTCATATTCCCTAAATGAACCTATTAAAATACTGCAGGCACATCCAAATCCAAATAGGATTTCTTAATTTGCCCAAACTATTAAAAAAATTTATTTGATAGAAGAAATTAGACTAATTATACTAAACTAAAATTTTACTAATTCTTGACTAATTGTCAAGAAAGACTTTTTAAAAGAATTATCAAGAACTTAATCCATGAGATAAAAATATTATGAAGCTACACAAATCAACAAAGTACACATTTCAAATCAGAAAATTAGTCAATAATGTATGAACAAAAAGCTAAACATTGGAAAAAAAATCTAGATCTCTCTCTACAACTAACATCAAATTTCAAATGAAGCAAAGGTTTAAATATTTTTTAAAACTGCAAAAGTATTAGAAGAAAATATGGGTGAATAATCTTGGTGTGACAAAGACCTCTAAGTGTGACCAAAGAGGAGACCAAAAAGGAGAGAAGAGAATGACTTAAATATTTTAACTTTGTGACTGGTGAAGATGACTGATTGAGCACTTGTAACTATTCCTAGTTCCACCCCAAATCTCATGAAATATAGGGAAAAAAATACTTTAAAATAATAATACCATAACTGGTTTGAATAGTAATTAGAAAACGTGCTGTTAAATTTTTTAAAACTCCTGAAATAATCCAAATAGATCAGATCCATACAGGGAAAAGGGAGGAAAAGACTGCCTACCCCTCCTCCCCTAAATAAACTCATGCCTTAAACACATGCAGGAACAAGAAGTGTCTGTGGAAGAAGAAAAGGCTGGAGGATGCTGGGAGTCTAGAGGTCATGGGTGTGAGATGGGAAAGGGAACCCGAGCTTATGTATGTATATGGTTAACTGAGAACCTAATTTCAAGAATATACATCCAAACAATGGCAGTGAGGGGACGCCAGATTCAAAGAAGCAGACAGCTATGCAGCCCACCCAAAGAGTAAAGGAAGCAACTTCTAAGTAAAGATGGTGGATCAGACACCTGCATTTCCTGATGCTCTTTTCCAAATCCCTCTAAACTGATTATAAAAAGATTTAATTTTTCTTAACACAAATTCACAAGGACAAACAGATTGGGAAAAGGGGAAACATTAATGGAATTCTGGAAGCTGGAAACATGTGGACAAGTGGTAACTGGTTCGAGAAACCTGTCTCCTAAAGACACAATGGGAAAAGGCAAGAGGCAACCTGATTTACAGGGGAAAGGGTACCAAGCCTGCCAGCATCAAATACCCCCAGAAGCAGGGACAAAGGTAGTGCAAAATAGTGGGTATTTGGCTCAGCCTGTAATCCCGGGTCTTTGGGAGGCTGAGATGAGTGGATTGCCTGAGCCTGTGGGTTTGAGACCCTCCTGGGCAGGCGAGACCTCATCTCTACAATAATCAAAAAAAATTAGCTGGATGTGGTAGCGTGCACCTGTAATTCCAGCTACTTGGAAGGCTGAGGCGGAAGGATCGCCGGAGGCCAGCAGGTCGAGGCTGCGGTGGCCGGGAGCGGCCACTGCACTCCAGTCTGGGTGACAGATTGAGACTCCAACTCAAAAAAAAAAAGAATTTGGTTCCCAAGACCCATCACCACCACCACTACCCCTTGTAGCAGAAATCTAGAGCCCTGGCCAGGATAGAAAGTGAGGGAGCACCAGGTATATTTGAGAGCTAGGGTGGCATTCAAGGGAGTTAAATAAACATTTACCTAACTGGATGCAGAATTGTGATCAGTCCCCAGAGATATGGCAGGGAGAACTGTATCCTCCAGGCAGGAGATGGAAGATTCATCTCTAGGGAATGTGACTGTGCCAAGATAAATGGCCTAAGCATCCTACAAGAAAGTCAGTTTTCAAACTTCACTCTCAGTTGCAGAACTTCTAATCAACACATTTTTCTAGTCCTAGAACAGTGTTCTATCTCCCCATCACCTTTCTCCCACACAGTTCCCACCAGCTCCCTGCTTTGGAATCATAGACAATGCCCAGGAGGCTGGTTTGTGTACCCTGGGAGCCTCCCTGGTCCCCTCCACACGCCCACTCCCAGTCTGGTAGCAAGCAGCTGCAAAATTTACAACTGCGTTTCCAGCCTTGGCCTCTGCCCTTGAAGGTGGGGGATGAGCTTGACCATGCAGCTTGTCAGGCTGCTTCACAGAGAGTTCTCTACCACCTCCCACTACATTGCTGAGCCTTCCTAGAACCCCCAAAGACTGAGAAGCCAGGAAAGGCTGTGGCAGGCAGTACAGCAGTAGGTAGGTTGGCATGGTCGCTATACATGCATGCTTTTGGAATGCTGGATCCAAATTTCAGCATTGCCCTCCCAAGTTACGAAATCTTAGACAGTCATTCAACTTTTAGAGCCTCTGTTTCCCAACTATAAAACTGAGAAAATAATAGTATTATTCCCCTCGGGCTGGTGG